>NC_135335.1:117418037-117718037 GCF_023851605.1 Tamandua tetradactyla
GCTGGATGAATTTGTTGTCTATCTGTTCTTTGACATTCCGTTCAGCTTTATCTGGACCTTTAGCTTAAGTTTTGTTTAACAGAGGAGAATTTTTCAGTTCTTGTTTTCTTGTTTCTTGCCCTGCTTGTGTGGTGCCTTTCCCCCCCACACACTTAGGAGGGGGTCTACTTAGATATTATAGACCCCAGCCAGATTTTCCCAGACCAAACTGGCCTCCTATCAGGAGGAAAGAGTCACCTGCGTCGGTTTTCCCTGAGGGTGAGGCCCAGCAGGTTGAAAGACTTTCCTGTGAAGTCTCTGGACTCTGTTTTTCTTTTCCTGCCCAGTATGAGGTACTTGTCTGCCTGCAGGTCCCACCAGCATAAGATGATGTGGTACCTTTAACTTTGGCAGACTCTCCCTGCTGGGGGCATGGTGGAGACAGAGGAGAGGTTGTAGGCTGGTTTTAATGGCTTCAAATTTGTGGGAGGGATTCCACCTGAGGTGGGCTTCACCCCTCCCCTGGGGAAGGCACAGGCTCCAGATAAGCCCCCAAAAGAGCTCACTTCTGCCTATGCCTGGGGCAGTTGCAGCCTGAAAAGTCCTGCCACTGTATCCAGAGGCAGTCAAGCCTTTGTAGATACACAGCCACAAAAACCTCTGTTTCCTTCTTTGTTTTTTTTTTTTCCCCTTTCTGTCAGTTCTGCCCCCTTGGCGCTGGGACAAAAATGAGCAACCTCCGCTTTGATCAGGTTCACCTAAGCTGGGGGCCTATTTTTAGTAGCAGAATTTGTTAATTAGTTCCACAATTGGCGTTTGATTGTGCTCAGTCCCTGCTGCTGGTAAAGTCCTTTCCTTTCCCCTCTGGGAAGCGACCTGTGGGAGAGAGGCGCTGTCAGCCGCAGCTTGGGGAACTCACGGTTCTGGGGGGTGCTCGCAGCCGGTCCAGCTGGTCCAGACTGGGGTACGCTGTGTGTCTGGTCACTGATGTGGCCCCAGGAACTGTTCTGTACTGTTTCTGGTTATTTAGTAGTTGTTCTGGTGGTCGAACTAAAATGCGCATGTTGTTAAGCTGCCATCTTGACCCGGAAGAATACAAGGGATTTAAATATTAAAATTATTTTTTAGAAGGCGAAAGAATCAACACATGGAGCCCGAAATAAGAGTGAGGGCATTTAATCCTGTATAGCTTAATGTAATGCCTGGATACGTCCTAGAATACATTAAGCAGATAACCAGCAAGTATTGGCAAAGCCCCTAGAGAGATCGGAGAAACAATATGGAAATATTAAGCTTGACCACCGGGGAAACCCCTGATGCTGTGTCAAACATTAGGGACACCCTAACCAATAGGCCAAGCCCTCATCTTGAGGCTTGCTCTTCTGAAGCTTATGTGTGTAGCAGAGAAGCTTAGCCTACCTGTAGGTTCTGGAGGACCTCTTTTGTTGCTCAGATGTAGCCTCATTCTCTAAGCCCAACATTGCCCTCCCCATTACATGGGACATGACATCCAGGGGTGAAAGTCTCCCTAGCGGTGTGGGAGATGACTCCCAGGGATGAGTCTGGCCCTGACACCATGGGATCAACAATGCCATTCTGACCAAAAGGGGGAAAAGAAGTGTAACTAATAAAGTATCAGTGGCAGAGAGGGTTCAAATAGAGTTGAGAGGCTACTCTGGAGGTTGCTCTTAGCCAAGTTTCAGTTAGACATTGCTGTCTGTCATAACCTGCCAAACCCCAACCAAAACCATTCCAGCCAATCCTAAAGAATACCTAGGGCAATGTATAAGATTCTACAAAGGTTCCATACACTAGAGTAACTTTCCAGAAGCCTATACCCTCCAAATGAGTCCCTGGACCAGATAAGTCCTGAAACCTAGAGGGCCCATCCTCTCCAGAACATGAGCTGGTACCATCTCCCTACCCCATATCATTGACAGACACTTCCAACATGAAAAATTTAGAATGGCCATAGCCCAAACAATCCCAAAGAGAGGTATGGAAAAATCAAAGGTGATGGTGGAATTATACATAGAAGATAGGATTTAAGAAATGAATATGAATGCTGAATCATCAAATTGATATCTCTTTTAGTCTCCAGTATTTTAGAGCAGCTAGAAGTAAAAATCTAAAATTGTGAAATTGGAACCCATGTCAAAGTCTGAAATATGTTCTACAACTAATTGTCGTGCTAGGCTTAGAAATGTATAGTTTTTTTGTATATATGTTATTGTTCACAAAAAAAAAGAAGAAAAAAAGTCGATTGTGATGATAAAAAAGTACTTAAGTCTTCTAGTCTTCTATATTCTGGAGCAGCTAGAAGGAAAACTATGAGAAGATCATATGGTAGCCCATGACAAACTCTGGTTTGTGTCCTCTAACTCCTTGTTGAAGAGTGCTTTTTTCTTTTTTTTGCTTTGTTATATTTCTTTTTTCTTTCCTTGCTTTGCCTATATGTTATATTATACAATAAAAAAAGTTAAAAAAAAAAAAAGCAAAGGGATCAGGGTTATATACAAAAGAGATCAGGAATCTGTAAGCTGCTTCTAAAATGAAATGAGCATTAAATCTGTGGTAAAATCAGAACATTCCATCCCTGCCCAGAGTTATTTTGAGGTCAGTTAATACAGAAAAAAATTAGTACAGAAAAAAATGTAATGTATAAGGTACAAAGTTATTGTGAGCAGCAAAAAAAAAAAAAAAAGCAAAAACAAGTAACTAACTTATAGACCAATTTTTACAGAGTGGGAAATTTTAAATTGCTATCAAATAACAAATATTTTGTTTTCATTAAGGGGCCTATTTAGGAGGCTTAGGAAATTACTTCTTTTCAGTTAACTGTTAACAGTTTTAGTGCTTCATCTTTTTTTTTTCCATGCATTTTATTTTTCCTTTAGGTAGTCAAGCCACATACTCCATTAATAAGGTTCCCTGACAGGACAGACAACCCTAAACTCAGTGGTAAGTTATACTTTATTTAGAGTTCTAAAAATATGTGTGTATGCATATTTATAAACGAATATCCTAATAGACATTATTTCTCATTTTAAAAATCAGATAGACTTCTGTAGCTTAGATCAGAATGGTACCTTAGGTAATATGCAAGGAAAATTTAACTTTTTAGTCCCCATTTTAATAAGGTAGTGACTAGCAGATGTCCCTGAATTTTTTAGTGATAGAGTTATATAGGGGAATTTTTGCTCTTCCTTTCTTCTCTTCTTTCCTTTAGAAGGTTCTTTCCTGTTTACATCTGCAGAGATCATGAGAAATAATAACTATTTCTATATTTCTCTCCTAGCCTACCGTCTTTTCTTTCATTCACTCACTCATCTATTCATTCAATCAATAAATATTTGAGTGCCTTAGTCCTTAGCAACTATTGAATTAATTGGAGAAGATCTGGAAATGTTCTGTTTTTATCTGACCCTTTTTACCAGGTTCTCTGTCCCTCTTTATTATAAGTTCTTGTTCTTTAATTTTGGGAGAATTTTAACAAATTATTTAGTGACACTTTTAGTTTATTGTAACTACTATTGAAGAATTAAGATATTGGTGATAAATAAGTATTAAGGTTTTAAGAAAACTATCCTCATCAAGATTTACGAAAATCATAGTTCCCCATTGTAAGATATTATTTGTAAACTATAGGATGCATTGTCTTGTGAGGGCTTATGACAAAAATTTAAATAATGTGGGTTTTCCATAATGGGTTGAATCCTACTAAAAATAAGTTTTATTATTTCACAAAATTGTTTTGTAATTTACTAATTCACTTAACTTAGAATTACTTCCTTAATTGTTTTAAAAAGAACTTTATGAAATTATGTAAGAACCCAACTCAGGTACTTACTCTACAAATACTTACCTCTAATACTGAATTATAATTATAAGCATGACTTAATTATGCAATCATAGATAACTTAAAATAGTATTTTAAGACACATGAACAATTTTTCTAATTACTTTTTTTTTTAATTTCAGTATCAGAAGCTTTGAGATCAGCGGGAATACCATCTCACTCATCTGCAATTTCACAGCATTCTGTGGGAAGTAAATCACCAGAGTTGCTGATTCATCAGGGTCCTCCAGATACTGCAGAAATAATAAAATCATTACCTCAGAAATACAGAAGGAAACCTATGTCTCAAGAAGAAATCGAATTTATCCAAGTATGGTGTTTCTCTTTATCACCTGACTGTGCAAACCCTATATTTTTAGCGTTTGGAATTTTATATGCCACTTAACGTGCTCTTCCCATTGTCGTGTCAAAGTGTGGCCATAATAAGACAGAGATGGTCAGATAGGGTGGCACTTTGAGAAACAGACCATAATTGGAGCCCTCATTAAATATGCATGGTGATATATATGTATAGCGGTAGACATACGTAGATATATATTTCAAAACTGGAGGCCAAGAAATACTAATGATTATAGCCAGACTGACATTCAGAAACTATAGAGTAGAAGTTGTAAACTGGCAACCCATAGGCCAGATTCAGCCTAGACTTATTTTGTGTTTGGCCAGCAAGGTGCTTTAAAAAAGCTGAATAATGGTCAACATTTAAAAATGGGGAGAATTGATATAAAAATAAGAATTTCTGATTTCTATAGAAAAATAAGAAGATCTCGCTGCACAGGGTCAGTTATTTTTCCCGGCAGCAGTCAGCTGAAGCTGAGTAGACAGGGCCAGGTACTTGCTAGTTTACCTCAGCCACCCCGTCACCTTTGCACATTTGTTACCATCTGTCTTAGTTTCTTGGCTGCTAAAACAAATACCATACAGTGGGTTGGCTTAAACAATGATAATTAATTGGCTCATGGTTTTCAGGCGGGAAGTCCAAAATAGAGTTATCAGCAAGGCAATACTTTTTCCCAAAGACTGTGGCATTCTGGAGCTGGCTGCTTGCTATCTTTGGCCCTTGACCTGTCTGTCATGTGGCAATGCACATGATGGTATTTTCTCCTTTCTCCTCGGGGTTCCGTTGACTTCTGGTTTCTTACTCTTCCCATGGCTTCTTTCTCTCTGTAGCTTTCCCTAGTAGGCTTCCAGTCGTAGGATTAAGACCCATCCGGATCCAGTTAGGCCACACCTTAACTGATGTAACTTCATCAAAAGGTGCTATTTACAGCGGTTTCAAACCCACAAAGATGGATTAAGATTAAGAACATGTTTTTGGGGAGTACATATCTCCAAGGCACCACATCCTCCTAGCCCCTTTAGGCATTTGAATTTTTGACCTCTGCTACAGGGCCATATTTATTTGCAAATGTACAAGAGAATAATAGTAGTTTGGGTTAAATTCATCATTTTAATAAGAAAGTCAAAATAAGGATCACAGACTCAGCAGACAAAAATGAAAACATTCAAGTAGAGGGATAGGCAGCAGCGTTAAAGATATGTCTTTAGTTAGGCATTTTTAGTTCTGTATATCCTCATTCATTCAATTAATAGATATTTGTTTAATATATACTATGTGTTAGGCACTTAAAAAGAAAAGCAATCCAAGATGCTTACCCTCAAATAGTATAAAATCAGGTGATCCTCTCATACTTTTACTGAGGACAAAACTGGTGATTAGGTGTTTATGATTGTGAATCTGGAAGTGCAAAAGTGAGAGAAGTGTTGAAGAGTAAGGGAACCATGACTAAATATGTTACAGTACTCTGGGAGAGATGAGTGAAAGCTGTGTTTACATACAACTTTTGTGTGCATTGTGTGGAATTCACACTATGGTACTTTAAAGTACATAATGCACAGGGAATTCGGAAAGGGAATTTTTACATGAGAAAGGTGTGCATGTAAGAGGAGAGATCGAGACTCTAATGACAGTCTGGATTGAGGTATGTACAGTAGAGACATGATGGCGCAGGAGGGCAGCTGCATATGATGGATGGCAACAGTCCGGAATCGACCTCTATGGCACAAACCACTAACTGAATTCTATCTGTATCTCCTAACTATCAGTAGTGTACTAAGTACTATATAGAAGACAAAGGAAAAACAAGTTGTGGTCCCTGACTGCAAGGTGTTTAGAATCGAGATGGAGAAAAAAAAGAGAGACAAGAATATTTAAATAATAAGATAATGGAAGAGATGTCAAAAGATTGATATTAAGTGCTGTGAGTCATTTTAAGGGACTAACTAAAGCTTGTAATAGAAGAGGGATTTGACTTGAATTATAATTGGACAGAATTAGTATTATCCATGTCCATAAAGTTGGATTTTTTTTAAACAATGAATACCTAATACTTTTATAATGGGTGAGGAAAGTTAAAAAACTGAAAACTCCTAAAATGTACGTTTCAAACTATAAAAATTCCATTACTT
Source organism: Tamandua tetradactyla (assembly GCF_023851605.1). Taxonomy (NCBI): domain Eukaryota; kingdom Metazoa; phylum Chordata; class Mammalia; order Pilosa; family Myrmecophagidae; genus Tamandua; species Tamandua tetradactyla. The sequence goes on from NC_135335.1 coordinate 117,424,345, forward strand.
GGAAGGAGATGCTCCATTTGTAGAAGAAAAAAATGCTGTCATGATAATATAAATAAGAGTAGGACCCAGGGTTTTTTCAGTTTTGGGAATAAGAGAAAGAATTAAAACTTATTTTTAGGCATAGCCATTTACTTACAAGTAACAGCATAGTAATTATAAAGCCATCATACCACTACATTAAACTACAGAACTGTACTTGCTAGACTTTAGTTTTGCATGACACTGTTTGTCCAAAACATTCTACAATTCATGTTTTTAACTCATTTAGACTGACCTACCCATCAGTTACTCAAAAGTAACCAGAATGCTGTAGTCTGTTAAGAGGCAAGAAGGTAATGTTTTAAGAACACTGGGCTGAGTAAAGGCTTCTACTTGTCCCAGTTGTACTGGCAGCAAGAGATGCTCTGGACCATCCGTTCTCAAAGGGTGGTCTGCATACCTTGGGGGTCCCCAAGATTCAGGAAATCTACAATGTCAAAACTATTTTCATAATACCAACATGTTATTTGCCTTTTCACTATGTTGACATTTGCCCTGATCATGCACAAAGCAGTAGCAGTAGCACTGCTGGTGAAGTTAGCAAGAACCAAGGCAGCAACCACCAGATTGTAGTAGGAGTCACAGTATTTTTCACCACTACAAAATTGCTGAAAAAAGAGAAAAAGCACAAAACAACTTAATTTAAGAGTAATCTTGATGAAGCAGTACAAATTATTTTATTAAATTTCAACCATTGAGCATGTCATTTCATATTCTGTGTGATGAAATAGGAGGTATGCATAAAGCATTTCTGCTATATACCAAAGTACCATGCTCGTCTTAAGTAGAAGCACTTATGTGATTGTTTGAGCTGTAAGCTTAAATTAGCTGCTTTATTAATGGAATATCATTTTTACTTGAAGTGAAGATTGACAAGCTATGGCTGTTCATACTTTGATCCCAGGAGATGTTTTCTCAAAATAAAAATTTCAACCTGTTACCTCAAGAAAAAAATGACAGTGATAAGTATCAATGATAAAATTTGAGCTTTCTAGTGAAAATTAAAATTTTGGCACCTTAAAATCCATTGGTGCATGACAGACAGAAGGATTTCAAGTATTATGGAAATGCTTTCTGATTCCACAGGGAAACTAATACCATTTGGCCAATTTTGACATAGTTATTAAAAAATAATGTCCAGTGTGATTAGCCAGAAACAAAAGGACAAATACTGTATGGTCTCACTGATATGAACTGACATTAGTGAATAAACTTGGAATATTTCCTTGGTAACAGAGACCATCAGGAGATAGAAATAGGGTAAGATATTGGGTAACTGGAGCTGAAGGGATACAGATTGTGCAACAGGACTGAATATAAAAACTCAGAAATGGACAGCACAATATTATCTAACTATAATACAATGATGTTAAAACACTGAATGAAGCTGCATATGAGAATGATAGAGGGAGGAGGGCTGGGGCATAAATGAAATCACAAAGAAAGATAGACGATAAAGGTTGAGATGGTGTAATCTAGGAATGCCTAGAGTGTATAATGATAGTGACTAAATGTACATATTTAAAAAATGTTTTTGCATGAAAAAAAGAACAACACATGTGTATTAGTTAGGGTTCTCTAGAGAAACAGAACCAACAGGGAACACTTGCAAATATAAAATTTATGAAAGTGTCTCACGTGACCGTAGGAACGCAGAGTCCAAAATCCACAGGGCAGGCTGCGAAGCCGATGACTCCAATGGATGGCCTGGACGAACTCCACAGGAGAGGCTCACCAGCCAAAGCAGGAATGCAACCTGTCTCCTCTGAGTCCTCCTTAAAAGGCTTCCCATGATTGGATTTAGCATCACTAATTGCAGAAGACACTCCCCTTTGGCTGATTACAAATGGAATCAGCTGTGGATGTAGCTTACGTGATCATGACCTAATCCTATGAAATGTCCTCATTGCAACAGACAGGCCAGCGCTTGCCCAATCAGATGAACAGGTACCACAACTTGGCCAAGTTGACACCTGTCCCTAACCATGACAGTCCACCCCTTGTCAACTTGGCATATATATATATATATCACCTTAGACCATACTTACTTTCCAAATGAAAACAAATAAGCGCACATTTTTTTTTTTTTGACAATACTCAACTGTCCTGCATATAACTGGAAACACATTAAATCTCTCCAGAAGAGCGTGCAAATCCTTGGGCAACATTCATTCTTAAACTTGATATCTTACAACTTAAATAGTATAACACAAACAAAACAGCATTACAGTCCTCGTTTCTGTAACTGATCACGTGGTCGAAGTTCATATTTATCACTACCTTCTTCCACTACCCATTCCATGTTCCCTTTCCCCTCAGCAAGCACTTCAGCTGGCCGTGGTTCTTTGCCTGGTGGGGTGACCCAAACCTTCATTCCTGAAGTCTCAGAGCCATTAGTGGTCCTGCCTGGATTGTGTTGTTGCAGTTTTCCATTGATTTTAATCACAGGGCATGGTAGTATTAATAGACGCCCCAGGGGATCTCCTATATTCCAAGAAAACTCTTCTTTACCTCCATTATGTAGTTGCAGCCCTACTTCCTTCTGATAGTCAGGGTCAATTACCCCAGACAATAATGTAATCCCCTTCTTGGTGTGTTGATCCAGAGGCATAAGTAGCCCAAAGTGGCCAGGTGGCAATCTTAACTTCCAGTTCAGTGGTATCACTGTTGTTTCTCCTGGAGAAAGCACACCCCGTTTTGGAACTAAAACCTGTAGACCAGCAGAACTCAGGGTAGCAGGGACAGGAAGCAAAAATTTTCCTAGTGGATCACTAGGAGTAATAGTGAGTGGCACCACACCCATTTCCACCCCTTGGTTCCTGGACCCATGGATCCTGGCTATGGGAGAAACAGCACCATACAGGGAACACTTGCAAATATAAAATTTATGAAAGTGTCTCACGTGACCGTAGGAACGCAGAGTCCAAAATCCACAGGGCAGGCTGCGAAGCCGATGACTCCAATGGATGGCCTGGACGAACTCCACAGGAGAGGCTCACCAGCCAAAGCAGGAATGCAACCTGTCTCCTCTGAGTCCTCCTTAAAAGGCTTCCCATGATTGGATTTAGCATCACTAATTGCAGAAGACACTCCCCTTTGGCTGATTACAAATGGAATCAGCTGTGGATGTAGCTTACGTGATCATGACCTAATCCTATGAAATGTCCTCATTGCAACAGACAGGCCAGCACTTGCCCAATCAGATGAACAGGTACCACAACTTGGCCAAGTTGACACCTGTCCCTAACCATGACAACATGTAATGTAAAAAAAAAAAAGAAAGTCAGTCTAGTAGATGAAAAAAAATAATGTCCACAATTATCTGAAAAGGCTATTAAAATATTCCTCCTTTTTCCAATCACATGTCTAGCTGAGGCCAGATTTCTTCGTGTTCTTTTAACAAAACAAAATATGGCAACAGATGGCATACAGAAGCAAATATGAGAATCCAGTTTCTATTAAGCCAAATATTAAAGAGATTAGAAAAAATGTAAAACAGTCACACTATCATATTTTTTGTCTTGGAGAATTATTTTTCACAAAAATGCATAATATGTTAATATGTAATGGGTTTATTATTGATATTTGTAAATTATTTTAATTTCTTAGTTTTAATTTCTAATTTAGTGAATATCAATATACTCATGTGAAAAAGAGCTCTTTGGGGCCTCAATAATTTTTCAGAATATAAAAGGGTTTTGAGACCAAGAAGCTTGAGAATCACTGAGCCGTGTCAGTCCTGAGCACCTTGCAGAGCTGATGTTATGTTTGTAACAACTGATAACGGGCTTTCCATAAAACATGAAATTGTTTTTAAAAAATTAAAAATCATTTACTTAAAACTGCATAGATGAAACATTTCCTGTATAAATTTAACACTAATGTTATTGCTTTGTTTTTTCTTTTTCAGCGTGGAGGTCCAGAATAATCACTGACAGGGCTACTGTTTATCATCAAAGAAAATAATTATCTTTACAATAAAGGGATTTCCAAATGACAAATGATCTATTGTACATTAAACAACTTTAATAAAATATTCTTTAAAAAAATGAAAGAAAATTTAGATGGATACTTGTATCTCCTAATTTATGTATCTTGGTCAGCTTCTCCACAAGTTTACCTAAGTATTTATAAGCTTTATAATTATTAATGTTAAACATTTTTAAATGCTAGTCTATTAACTTACTCTTATCAAGTTTTACTCCTGTTGAACTATTGAAAGCACATGATGTCTGGTAAAATACAGGTTTCACCTAATTTCACTTTTCTTTCAGGTGCTGTTTAGGGATGGAAAGAATTTATCAGACAGAATTGCTGCTGATTAGGATCAGTGAAATAATGACTCCATTATTTGTTCTCAATTCTTTAATGTTTTTACATTGACAAGGTTATTGGAGTATAACTGGCTTAATAAGCATATGCTATTTTCTTTTTTTAACATGGGCAGGCACTGGAAATTGAACCTAGGTCTCCAGCATGGCAGGCAAGAACTGCCACTGAGCCAGCATTGCCTGCCCAATAAGCATATACCATTTAAAGGATAAAAATATAGCCAAGGTGAAACATGACTTTGTGGTATTGAGACTGGGGAGATAATGCAAAAGATTATTACTTGTAATCTACATTCAGAAAAAATGTGAAAGAATATAAAATGGAAAATAAATGAAGAGTTTAGTGAATATAGCATAGGAATAAGTGTTTGACTGGAAATTGCAGTTGGTAGGTGTTAAAATGTCATTTTCTGTGGTTTATTTTTAGTGTTTTGATTGTGATCATGTATGCAAATTGTGATAACCCAGTAACTTTCTCAAACTTAATGTATGAAAACCCCATAAAATCAACCTAAAGATTTACCTTATTAAAGCAATTTATGAAACTTATTAATAAGATCTTTCTGTGCCAAGAGTATGTTATTATTGTGTAAGTAAAGGCTCACAAAGCTAAATAAATTCTCTTTGACATCCTTCATGCATTCTAGAGCATGCTTGAATTGTTTGCAGGGTAGAATTCTTTCTCAGTATGTTTCTGCTCAGTTTTCTTTAGGTTAACCTATACTTTTCTGTACCATTCCAGAACTGATCTTCTGCTTTTGTAAATTGTGTGTTGTGGCCTAGAATAAATATTGCTCAACTCAACATTTGAGAGAGGGTTGATGCAGGCAATGTGTTGCTATCTAAGCTGTTCTGGTAACTCATGAAAAAAACAATTTATGATTCCTTTTTTTATGATTTAAAAAATTTATTTGGAAAAAAAAATTAACATTCTTTCTTTTAAGTTTCTCATTTCCATAAAAGGAAGCTCAGGACCAATTTTTTGCTTTTTAAGCATCTAGTATTTAGTCCCATAGACTAACGGATTTGGTTCAGGTACTAAAGAATGGTTTAAGTAATACTCTGGGCCAGCAGTTAGAAATCCCAGTTGGAGCTATGGATGAGGGCTTCCTTTACTTCAGCCACTGCCATGAAAGTCACAGTGAAAAATATGTCACTTTACAGAATGTGTGAGTACAGGTGTTCTCGATTGCTAGCTGCTGGAATGTGATATACCAGAAACGGAATGGCTTTTAAAAAAGGGGAATTTAATTGGTAGTTTACAGTTCTGAGGCTGAGAAAATGTCCCAATTAAAGCAAGTCGATAGAAATGTCCAATCTAAGGCATCCAGGGAAAGATAACTTTGGTTCAAGAAGACTGATGAGGTTCAGGGTTTCTCTCTCAAGTGAAAACGCACATGGTGAACAGTCAGGGTTTCTCTCTCATCTGGAAGGACACATGGCGAATACGGTGTCATCTGCGAGCTTTCTCTCCTGGCTTCTGTTTCATGAAGCTCCCCGGGAAGCGGTTTCCTTCTTCATCTTCAGAGGCTGCTGGCTGGTAGACTCTCTGCTTCATGGTGCTGCAGCATTCTCTGCTCTCTCTGAATCTCCTCATTCTCCAAAATGTTTCCTCTTTCATAGGATTCCGTAAATTAATCAAGACCCACCCGAATGGGTGGAGACATGTCTCCACCTTATCCAGTTTAACAACCACTCTTTTTTTTTCATTTTTTAAATTAATTTTTTTATTTAAAAAAAATACCAAAAAAACACCAAACGCAAACATTCATAATTTATCATTCCGTTCTACATATATAATCAGTAATTCACATCATCATATTATCTAAATCACAATATCACATATTCATCATCATGATCACTTCTTAGAACATTTGCATCTATTCAGGAAAGAAATTAAAAGAAAACAGAAAAAAATCCATATATACCATACCCCCCACCCCTCCCCCTCATCGATCACCAGCATTTCACTCTAAATTTATTTTAACATTTGTTCCCTCTATTATTCATCTTATTCCGTATGTTTTACTCGTCTGTTGATAAGGTAGATAAAAGGAGAATCAGACACAAGATTGTCACAATCACACAGTCACATTGTGAAAGCTATATCATTATATAATCATCTTCAAGGAACATGGCTACTGGAACACAGCTCTACATTTCCAGGCAGTTTCCTCCAGCCTCTCCACTACATCTTGACTAACAAGGTGATATCTATTTAATGCGTAAGAATAACCTCCAGGATAGCCTCTTGACTCTGTTTGGAATCTCTCAGCCATTGACACTTATTTTGTCTACTTCACTCTTCCCCCTTTTGGTCAAGAAGGTTTTCTCAATCCTTTGATGCTGAGTCTTAGCTCATTCTGGGATTTCTGTCCCACATTGCCAGGAAGGTCCATACCCCTGGGAGTCATGTCCTACGTACACGGGGAGAGTGGTGAGTTTGCTTGCTGTGTTGGCCGAGAGAGAGAGAGAGGCCACATCTGAGCAACAAAAGAGGTTCTCTTGGGGGTGACTCTTAGGCCTAAGTTTAAGTAGGCTTGACCTATCCTTTGTGGGGTTAAGTTTCATATGACCAAACCCCAAGATTGGGGGCTCAGCCTATAGCTTTGATTGTTTACACTGCTTGTGAGAATATCAAGAATTCAAGTTAGGGAAGTTGAATTTTCCCCCTTTTTCACCATTCCCCGAAGGGGACTTTGCAAATACTTTTTTATTCACTGTTCAAATCATTCTGGGATTTATCGGGACATCACTCTGGACAATCCAACAAAATCTCATGTCCTACTCAAGGTTCCATGTACTTATGGTGTTCAATTAAGCTGTCTACATAAGTTATATAAGAAAATGTACTTGTCAAAATATAAATTTTAACAACCACTCTTGACTGAGTCACATCTCCAGGGAGATGATCTAATTACAGTTTCAAACAAACAGTACTGAATAGGGATTGGAAGAAACGGCTGCCTTTACAAAATGGGATTAGGATTAAAACATGGCTTTTTAGGGTACAGACATCCTTTCAAACCAGCACAACAGGTATGGCAAAAGCCACGTCAGTAAGAACTGGTGTCAGAAAATGAGTTCCCAAGAAGTGTTGAAAGAATTCTGGCTAGGCTTAGAGTGAGATAACCTGTATTTTCATTTAGGGGTTTAGCACTTAAATGTAACCATCACCAAGTTACTTAGTTTGTTCAAGTTTCATTTTTCGTCTCCATTACCGTACAGTTTAGTGTATCGGGGAGGATCAAGTTAGTGTATTATCTATTACTTGGTAAAATAATATCACCCCCAAAACTCAGTGGCTATAAAATAATCATTTCATATCTTTCATGGTCTCTCTGCGTCTGGAATTCAGGAGCAGCTTAGCTGGGCAGTTGCAGTTCTCCTGAGGTCGTAATCAGATGCCTCTTGGGGCTGGATGATCCACTTTAAAGATCCACGTGGCTGACTGTTGGTGCTGGCTGTCGTTCCCCTCCACATGCCTCTCCATAGGGCTGTCCGGGCAATTCCTAACATGGCAGCTGGCTTCCCCCAGAGTAAATGATCCAAATTCTCAAGGCAGAAACAGCATCTTTTATGACGTAGCCTTAGAAATTGGAATCACTTCTGCCACTCAATTTCTTGGTCAGACAGAACAGCCTGTTTCCTTGTGGGAGACTATACAGGTCCATTAATACCAGGAGGCAAGGATGGTTGGGGTCCATCTTGGAAGCTGGTTACTACAGATGGGTAAAAGTGCTTTTGTAAACTGTAAAAAGCTATACGAATGCGAAGTAGTATTTTATATACATAACTACCCCATTACCCCAGAATATCATCTTGATACTTGTCATCTTACCCAAAACGTTTCCTTGTCAGCAGCAGGTATGATACAGTGGTTATCAATTCATGTGCACTGCACACTTGGAATCTCTAGCTTCACAAGCGTACCATTACTAAAGGTGAGGTTGGATTAGTATTACAGTGATGTCTGTCATTAGAAACTGTTACCTGAGTCTGCAACATGATACATCACTGGGATAAGTTGCCACAATTAAAAGATATAGTACTGTTAACGATGATGTGTTTTCTGTACTGTATTAGAATTTTGCCTGCAGGCTCATCAGCGCGCAGTAAAAACCCAAGTAGTGACAAAGGGCTGAAAGGTGACCAATAAAAATGATTAACAAACTGAGCACTTAGCTATCACACCATATTCTTAGGGCTTTACAAGTGCAAACTCATTTAAACTTCGCATCATCCCTATTACAGAATAGGAAACAAGCACAGAAGTCATACTTGTGCCCAAGTCGTACTACTAGTGACTGAATGCTAATGGTGCCAGTATTAAAATGCAGGTTCCAGAGCAAGAATCCAACCTCTACACTACCTTAACTATGACTGGCCTTGCTAATTGCCCTGCATTTCCTACACATATCTCTGAAAATAAGGATTCTGAATTCTTAGAAACACCCATTGCAAAGAAAGGGAGGAAATATCATTTCTTTCTTCCAGCTGCTTAAGTCCCAAAGCTGGAAATATCCATTTTTTTCACAATCCATATCCATACTACGAGCAAATCCTATTGGCTAGAAGCCTAACTGGCAAGTTATCCCAGTGATACATCATGTTGCATAACCAATTTAATACAAGCCTTATGGATTATTGTAATAATCCTATTAACAGGTCTTCTTGTTTCTCTTCTTGCCTAAGTCTATAATGTCGCCTCTCACAAAAGCCAGTGTACCTGTTAAAACATAGTCAAATCATATCATTTTTCTGATAAAACCCTCCAATGGCCTTTCAGTGATGTTTTCCCTGGATTATCCTATCTAAAATTTCACCCACTTCCCCCACCCTCTTTCCTGTTATATTATCTCCGTAGGACTTTTCACTATATATCATAACATTTTATTATTCGCTTGTTTTATTGGAAAGCAGGGCTTTTTATCCGTTTTATTCCCTTCTGGCTTTTTACTCTATAGCTGTGCCTGGTACATAAAAAAACATATATTCATTAAATTAATGGGTTCAGTTTATTTTGTTGATTACAATGAAAATTTATGAGAATCAAGAGGTTCGGTACTGATCACAACCAACCCTTATTGATCACAGCAAGCGATCAATAACTTTGCACCTCAATTCTGACAACCTTGTGTTTAGTCTGTCGTTTCCATCTTACTGCGTAGAAAACCGAGGAGCAGAGAGAAAGAAAACGAGCAAATAATAAAATGTTATGATATATAGTGAAAAGTCCTACGGAGATAATATAACAGGAAGGAGGGTGGGGGAAGTGGGTGAAATTTTAGATAGGATAATCCAGGGAAACCATCACTGAAAGGCCATTGGAGGGTTTTGATCAGAAAAATGATACGATTTGACTTATGTTTTAACAGGTACACTAGTTTAAGCTGCGCTGGGTTTTGTTTCCCTGGGCCTGCTTTTCCCCAAGGACTCTGGACGAAGACTGCCTCTTCCCCAGCCTTAAACTTTGGACCTAAGAACCGTAAGGTCGCGAGGCGCCGCGTCCGTAGCAACCGCGGCGTTAGGACGCGCGCAAGGGCCAGAACAGGAGATGAGGAGCAAGGCCAAGCCTTGCACACTCACAACCCTACCAGGTCGCACACTCAGAACACCACGTAAGAACGCCGACCAGCCGCAGCAGCCAAGAAACAACGCACGTTAGGGCCGTGACACGAGGACGCAAACCGTGGCCCCGCACCGCGTGCCCAGGAGCAGAGCGCGGACACCCGGCGCGGGACGGGGCGGGGGCGGGGGCGGGGTGGGTTAGCCGGGACGGCCCAGCACGGAAGTGAGGGCGGAGCCTCGGGGGCGGCAGTGGCGGGGGCGGGGCGGGTTCGCCGGGGCGGCCCAGCACGGAAGTGAGGGCGGAGCCACGGGGGGACGGGGGCGGGGGCGGGGCGGGCTCGCCGGGACGGCCCAGCACGGAAGTGAGGGCGGAGCCTCGGGGGCGGCGGGGGCGGGGGCGGGGCGGGTTCGCCGGGGCGGCCCAGCACGGAAGTGAGGGCGGAGCCACGGGGGGCGGGGGCGGGGCGGGCTCGCCGGGACGGCCCAGCACGGAAGTGAGGGCGGAGCCTCGGGGGCGGCAGTGGCGGGGGCGGGGCGGGTTCGCCGGGGCGGCCCAGCACGGAAGTGAGGGCGGAGCCTCGGGGGCGGCGGGGGCGGGGGCGGGGCGGGTTCGCCGGGGCGGCCCAGCACGGAAGTGAGGGCGGAGCCACGGGGGGCGGGGGCGGGGCGGGTTCGCCGGGGCGGCCCAGCACGGAAGTGAGGGCGGAGCCACGGGGGGCGGGGGCGGGGCGGGCTCGCCGGGACGGCCCAGCACGGAAGTGAGGGCGGAGCCACGGGCGCGACCCCGCCCCGCCGGCGGAAGTGACCGCGCGGCGCTTGAAGGAGCTTTAAATTCCCGGTCTTGGGAGGGCGACCCTTTCGGCCGAGTCGGACTTGGCGGGCCCGATGGCTTTGGACGTGAAGTCGCGAGCAAAGCGTTATGAGAAGCTGGACTTCCTCGGGGAGGGACAGGTGAGGCTCTCGGGCCGAGACGGGGAGGGCCCAGAGCGGCCAGCGTCGCGCCGCCTCGCCCTGAGGGGAGCGCGCTGGACCCCGGAGGCCGCCCGCGCGCACCTGCGGCCCCCTGTGCACCTCGGCGGTGAGCCCCGGGCGGGGCGGGACGTGGCGTGTCTGACCACGTTGCAAGTCGCCGCGAGCCCACTCCCAAAACTTGGTGTCTTTGCCTCCCAAGATGTAAAAAGAAGTAAAAAAGAAATACAAAAAAGCCCCCCCAAACTCACGTTATTCCTGTTTCCCTGTCTAGTTTGCCACGGTGTACAAGGCCAGAGACAAAAACACCAACCAGATTGTCGCCATTAAAAAAGTGAGTTTCAGCTTTTGTCGTTTTCTCAAGTCCCGTGAAGGGATGTGTGTGTGTGTGTGTGTGTGTGTGTGTTGCACTGACGTGACCGTTTCGGTTCTCTTGCCTGTCCCTGCGTGTGCGTGTGTGTGTGAGATGCACTGACGGGTGTGTGTGTGTGTGTGTGTGAGATGCACTGATGGGTGTGTGAGTGAGTGTGAGATGCACTGACGGGTGACCGTTTCGGTTCTCTTGCCTGCCCCTGCGTGTGTGTGTGTGTGGGTGGGTGGGTGTGAGTGTGAGATGCACTGACGGCTGTGTGTGTGTGTGAGTGTGCGATGCACTGACGGCTCTGTGTGTGTGTGTGTGTGAGATGCACTGACGGATGTGTGTGTGTGAGTGTGAATGCACTGACGGGTGTGTGCGTGTGTGTGTGTGTGAGATGCACTGATGGGTGACCGTTTCGGTTCTCTGGCCTGCCCCTGCGTGTGTGTGTGTGTGTGTGCTGCACTGACGGGTGACCGTTTCGGTTCTCTTGCCTGTCCCTGCGTGTGCGTGTGAGATTCACTGACGGGTTTGTGTGTGTGTGTGAGATGCACTGACGGGTGTGTGTGCGAGTGTGAGATGCACTGACGGGTGTGTGTGTGAGTGTGAGATGCACTGACGGGTGTGTGTGTGTGAGTGTGAGATGCACTGACGGGTGACCGTTTCGGTTCTCTGGCCTGCCCCTGCGTGTGTGTGTGTGTGTGGGTGTGAGTATGAGATGCACTGACGGCTGTGTGTGTGGGTGGGTGTGTGGGTGTGAGTGTGAGATGCACTGACGGCTGTGTGTGTGTGTGTGAGTGTGAGATGCACTGACTGATGTGTGTGTGTGTGAGTGTGAGATGCACTGACTGATGTGTGTGTGTGTGAGTGTGAGATGCACTGACTGATGTGTGGGTGTGGGTGTGAGTGTGAGATGCACTGACGGCTCTGTGTGTGTGTGTGTGAGAGATGCACTGACGGCTCTGTGTGTGTGTGTGTGAGATGCACTGATGGGTGACCGTTTCGGTTCTCTGGCCTGCCTCTGCGTGTGTGTGTGTGTGTGTGTGTGTGTGTTGCACTGACGGGTGACCGTTTCGGTTCTCTTGCCTGCCCCTGCGTGTGTGTGTGGGTGTGTAAGATGCACTGACGGCTGTGTGTGTGTGTGTGTGTGTGTGAGATGCACTGACGGGTGTGTGTGTGTGTGAGTGTGAGATGCACTGATGGGTGACCGTTTCGGGTCTCTGGCCTGCCCCTGCGTGTGTGTGTGTGTGTGTGTGCGTGTGTGTGTTGCACTGACGGGTGACCGTTTCGGTTCTCTTGCCTGTCCCTGCATGTGGGTGTGTGGGTGTGAGTATGAGATGCACTGACGGCTGTGTGTGTGTGTGAGTGTGAGATGCACTGACGGGTGTGTGTGTGAGTGTGAGATGCACTGACGGGTGACCGTTTCGGTTCTCTGGCCTGCCCCTGCGTGTGTGTGTGTGTGTGTGTGAGTATGAGATGCACTGACGGCTGTGTGTGTGTGTGTGTGAGTGTGAGATGCACTGACGGCTGTGTGTGGGTCTGTGGGTGTGAGTGTGAGATGCACTGACGGCTGTGTGTGTGTGTGAGTGTGAGATGCACTGACTGATGTGTGTGTGGGTGTGGGTGTGAGTGTGAGTGTGAGATGCACTGACGGGTGTGTGTGTGAGTGTGAGATGCACTGACGGCTGTGTGTGTGTGTGAGTGTGAGATGCACTGACGGGTGACCGTTTCGGTTCTCTGGCCTGCCCCTGCTCGTGAGGAGGGTTTCTGCGGGTTCCCGGAGCAGCTCTGTGGTGAACCGTGTTTGGTTCCGGTCCGTGAAGATGGAAGGGGACGCCGCGTGGCGCGTTTGCCGCGCGGGTTCGGGCTTGGGCGAAGCGGGCCGGCTCGGGCTGAGCCCACGGGCGTCTGGCGCGCTCGCGCGGTGCGTTGTAGTGCAGCTGCCTGCGTAGCCCCTGGAAATGGCCTTGGGCTGGTTCCGGCGGCGTCTGCCGTGATGTGCTGACCTGTCGTGTGCCAGGCACGTCGGGTGACCCTCAGAACGGCCGTGGGAGGTCGTTGAAGCGCTCACCTTTGATTTTGCAGTAGGGGTCGTTGAAGCCGACAGTTGCGGTGTCTCGTCGAGTTTGTGCAGCCGGTTGCCGAGGTCGGGACTGGTTAAAGCGGGGACTTGACTCACATGGCCCGGGCGGGCCGCGGTGGCTCAGCGCCGGTTCCCGCAGGCCCTGCGCGGGCGCGGGTCCGGTTCCCGGGGGAAGAAACCGACGTCGCGGTGCAGGTCCCTTGTCTCCAGTGCTGCCGAGATCTGTCACCGTCTGGAGGGGGGCCGCCCCTGGGGGTGGTTCCCGCTGCTGCTTTGAGTCTTTCTCCTCCTTCAGAAACCGTTGCTTCTCGTCTACGTCCACCGTCGTCTTACACCCGCTGCCGCTTGTTTGTGTCACTTACCAGCCTCCGGCGACTTAACCAGTGGCCCACCTCTTGTCCCCAGCTTTACTCCTGCCGTCATAGTCACCTGTACTTTTCCTCGTTACCCAGTTCGCATTTCGTGATCCAGCTTCATAGCCAGTCTCTGGCAAAACGCCTTCACTCTCCAACCCTTTCTATTCCCTTTTTCCAGGTCTGTCCCTGGTTCACTCGAATGTAGCCGCAGTGCCCTTTCTGTCCCTTGCACACTTAGATTCATTGCAGGGTTGTTGCCTTCTGGTGGGTGTTTCTTCCCTTGGAACTCGGCGTGGGCGGATGCTTATCATTCACGACACATCGAAATCTCTTCCCGTGCGCTTCAGCCACAAGGAGGACAGCCCCTTCCTTCCCTATGGCTCTTGCTGTATTTCCCGTCATTTTTATTCACATTTATCAGAATTTGAAAACCTCTGATTTAGGAATTTGTCTGTTTCCTTCCACTTGCATTACACCTCGGACTGTGACTTGTGCCTTTGTATGCACTTGGTACCTGATAAAAGCTCTGCACACTGTTGGAACATTGAGTTCTGTAGTTGTCTGAAAGCCCTGGGTTTTTTGTTTTTAACTTTTTTTCTTACTGTGAAATATAACATATATACAGAAAAGCTATATATTTCGAAGTACGTTTTAATAAGTAGTTATAGAACAGATTTTAAAGTTTGGTATGATTTACAGTTCCACAGTTTTTCATTTTTTTCTGCTAGCTGTTCTCAGACACTGGAGACCAACAGAAATATCAATATAATGATTCAGCAGTTGTACTCATTTGTTAAATCCCATCTTCTCTGTTATACTTCTCCTTCTCTCTTTTTTTGTGAAAAATAACATAACAGCAGTAAATTTCAAAGTACATCACAACAATTAGTTGTAGAACGGATTTCAGAGTTTGGTATGGGTTACAATTCCATAATTCTGGAGGTTTTTTTGTTTACTTGCTTTTAAGCATAAATTAGCACTTAAAACTCCATGCTCTTTCTCTGTAATAGACTTTTCCTTCTTGAATGTAACTCATAGCAGACTTTTGTTTTACAATTAGTTTTTTTTTTTGAAGTACCACATTTATAGTTTTAACAGACAAGTAATAGACTTATGCTTTTAACTTGCCTTATTCTTCTCTACCCCTGTTTTTCACTCCTCAGTATGAACAGTTTTAATTTTTTAAATTTATTTTAAAAATTAAGAATAAAAACATTAACATACTGCGTTCTACATATATAATCAGTAATTCTCAGTATCATCACATAGTTGCATATTCATCATTTCTTAGAACATTTGCATCAATTCAGAAAAAGACAACAGAAAAAGAAATAAAATGATAACAGAGAAAAAAATGATTATACATACCATACTCCTACCCCTCACTTTCATTTATCACTAGCATTTCAAACCAAATGTATTTTAACATTTGTTCCCCCTATTATTTATTTTTATTCCATATGTTCTACTCATCTGTTGACAAGGTAGATAAAAGGAGCATCAGACACAAGGTTTCCACAATCACACAGTCACATTGTGACAGCTATATCATTATTCAGTCATCCTCAAGAAACGTGGCTACTGGAACACAGCTCTACATTTTCAGGCAGTTCCCTCCAGCCTCTCCATTACATCTTGGTTAACAAGGGGATATCTACTTAATGCATAAGAATAACCTCCAGGATAACCTCTTGACACTGTTTGGAATTTCTCAGCCATTGACACTTTGTCTCATTTCACTCTTCCCCCATTTGGTCCAGAAGGTTTTCTCAATCCCTTGATGCTGAGTCTCAGCTCATTCTGGGATTTCTGTCCCACGTTGCCAGAAAGGTCCACACCCCTGGGAGTCATGTCCCATGTAGATGGGGAGGGGTGGTGAGATTGCTTGTTGTGTTGGCTGGAGAGAGAGGCCACATCTGAGCAACAAAAGAGGCTCTCTTGGGGGTGACTCTTAGGCCTAAATTTTAAGTAGTCTTGACCTATCCTTTGTGGGGTTAAGTTTCGTATGAACAAACCCCAAGACTGGGGGCTCAGCCTATAGCTTTGGTTGTCCACACTGCTTGTGAGAATATCAAGAATTCAACTTGGGGAAGTTGAGTTTTCCCCATTCTCACCATTCCCCGAAGAGGACTTTGCAAATATTTTTCCACTCACTAATAAAATCACTCTGGGATTCATTGGGGCATTACTCTGGATAAACCAACAAAATCTCATGTCCTACCTGAGATTCCAAGTACTTATGGTGTTTAATCAAACTGTGTACATAAGTTATATTAGGAAATGCACTAGTCAAAATATAAATTTTGTAACAAATAAACACTTTTTTCTTTAGTCTGACACATAGGGTGACATTTTAAAATATTAATTACCATCTATTTTCAGCCCCCTGCAGCCTCCTTTGTTCTTCCTCATGCAAAAACATTTTTTTAATTTATACATTTAGTCACTATTATTATATACTCTAGGCATTCCTAGATTATACCATCTCAATCTTTACCACCTATTTTTCTTTCTGATTTCATTTATGCCACAGCCCTCCTCCCTCTATCCTTCTCACATGCAACTTTGTTCAGTGTTTTAACATAATTACATTACAGTTAGGTAGCATTGTGCTGTCCATTCCTGGGTTTTTGTATTCAGTCCTGTTGCACGGTCTATCCCTTCAGCTCCAATTACCCAATATCTTACCCTATTTCTGTCTCCTGATGGTCACTATTACCAACGAAATATTCCAAGTTTATTCACTAATGTCTGTTCATATCAGTGAGATCATACAGTATTTGTCCTTTTGTTTTTGGCTAGTCTCACTCAACATAATGTTCTCAAGGTCCATCCATGTTGTTACATACGTCATAACTTTATTCTGTCTTAAAGCTGCATAATAGTCCATCGTATGTATATACCACAGTTTGTTTAGCCACTTGTCTCTGGATGGACATTTGGGCTGTTTCCATCTCTTTGCAATTGTAAATAATGCTGCTATAAACATTGGTGTGCAAATGTCTGTTTGTGTCTTTGCCCTTATGTCCTTTGAGTAGATACCTAGCAATGATATTGCCGGGTCATATGGTAATTCTATATTCAGCTTTTTGAGGAACCGTGAAACTGCCTTCCACAGTGGTTGCACCATTTGACATTCCCACCAACAGTGAATAAGTGTGCCTCTTTCTCCACCTCCTCTCCAGCACTTGTCATTTTCTGTTTTGTTGATAATGGCCATTCTGGTGGGTGTAAGATGATATCTCATTATGGTTTTGATTTGCATTTCTCTAATGGCCAGGGAAGTTGAGACAGTTTTAATTTTTAACTTCTTCCTCTGGCGCTTACTTCCATTTCCCTAACCAGTATACATATATCATCATTTCTTGAATGGTTTTTGTTTTTTAGTTTTAGACATTATCTATTCTTTGTGTGAGCTTTGAGGATTTAGTTTAGTGCTTGTGGACCTTGCCCTCCCAACAGCCATTTATTTCTACTCTACTCATCCCCACAAGTAGTTTATCACAATACTGGGTTTATAATACAGAAACATATAATTTAAAAGTTTAAGTCCCTCCTTTCCAACTTCAGTATTTAAGGTAACCTTTCCTCGGTTTGAGAAATAGTCTTCCAGGTTTTTTTTTTTTTTTTTTTTTTTTTGACATTCATTTGCTAACATGTATGTTTAATTTTGCAAAAAAGAAATCATTAAATAAGCTATTTTGTACTCTTCTATTTATTGTATCTTGGACTTTAAAAATATCATGTTGATTTTCCTCATCTTTTAAAAAGATCACATTGAATTTGTTTTCTAATTTATATATCAAATCCCCTATTGATGGCCTTTAGAATCACTTCTTTTTTCTCAATACTTGTTTTAAATATTTGTATCTTAAAACAATATATGGTATTGTATACTTTAAAACTGTAGATACATATGAATTGTTGCCATATAGGGTATAAACAACAGCTTCTACCAGATGGTATCAAATTGCACTCCAAAGTGGTCCAACCAGTTTACCCTACCACCACATGTGGACTGCCAGACTTTAAAACGTTCGGCCGTTAGATGATCAAAAATTGTATGTGGTTGTTACGTCAATTGCGATTTCCCTGATTACCAGTGAGGTTGATGATCTTTTCTTATAATTACTGGCTTTTTAGATTTCCTCCTGCCTGTTTTTCTGCTTGGGTTGCTTGTATTATTTTCTTCCTTTTGTTTTGTTGGAATTCTTTGTATATTCTAGACATGGATCATTTGCCTGAAATATTGCAGATATCTTTTCGTATTCTTTAACTAGCTTTTTGTTTATTTATGGTATCTTAATTTTTATATATTTTGAGGCACAGAGATTTAATTTGGGTTTTTTTGTACTTTTTTTCCACATGGGCAGGCACTGGGAAATGAACCCGGGTCTCCGGCATAGCAGGCAAGAAATCTGCCACTGTGCCACCATCTCTCGCCTAGAGATTTAAATTTAATAGGTTGAAATTCATCAGTATTTTTCCCATTATGCGTTTCGTTTTTGTGTACTGCCCTGCCTCCAGATTATCAAGAATTTTGTGTTTTCTTCTTTTCACATTTAGGTCTTATTCCATCTGTAATTAATTTTTCTGTGTTATGAGATGTGGATATCCAATATTTTTTCTTCTGGTTGATTCAAAACTATTGTTAGTCTGTCCTTTACCTAGTGAATTGTAATGTCATGTTTATAACCCAGGATCTAGTATATATGTGGATCCATTTCTAGGCACATTATTGTGTTCCATTCATGGACTTTTTTTCCCCATCCCTGCTCAAATACTATGGTGACTTTAATTTCCAAGGAAATCTGACAAGTCCCACACACCCTGTTTCTCTTCTTTAAAATTTTCTTGGCAACTCTATGAGCCTGTTTGGAAATTTGTAACAGTCAGGTTTAGTGGATACCATAACATTATTGTTAATGTTTTAGGTATGAAAATGGCATTTTGTTTATGTAAAAAGTGTCCATATGTTTTAGAGATGCTTACTTAAGCGTATAAGAGTGAAATGACACAAAATCTGGGATTTGCTCTAAAATATTTTAGCCAAGAAAAGGGGAAGAGGATGAATGAATAAATAAAATATGTGTGACAAAATATTGGTAATTGTTGAATCTGTAGGTGATCAAGTTTAGAACTTCATGTGACTAGTCTTTTTTTTTTCACTAATCTAATTTTTATTTTTTATTTTTTTGGAAATAGGATCTTTGCAGACCTCTTTCATTTTATTTTATTGAGAAATATCCACACACATATAGTCCAACAATATTATACAATCAGTAACTCAACAGTATCATCACATAGTTGTGTATTCTTCACCGTGATCATTTTTAGAACATTTGAATCACTCCAGAAAAGAAAAGAAAAAGAAAAGAACTCATACACCTTTTCTTACTTACTGCTCCCTCTCACAGTATTTCAGTCTACCCAATTTATTTTACCCCTTATCCTCCCCCCATACTATTTATTTTTATATCCATATATATATATCCATAGTTTTATATATATATAATATATATATACATTTATACGTACATTTATAAATTTATTATACACTTATACATTATACATTATTATAAATTTATGTTATAAATTTATATTATACATTTATATATATATATATAGGTTTTACTCATCTGTCCATACCCTGGATAAAAGGAGGATAACCTCTGTTCTAGTTTGCTAGCTGCTGGCTTTTAACAAGGGGAATTTAATGAGTTGCTAGTTTACAGTTCTAAGGCCGAGAAAATGTCCCAGTTAAAACAAGTCTATAGAAATGTCTAATCAAAGGCATCCAGGAAAAGATATCTTGGTTCAAGAAGGCCGATGAAGTTCAGGGTTTCTCTCTCAAGTGGGAAGGCACATGGCGAACACAGTCAGGGCTTCTCTCTCGGCTGGAAGGGCACGTGGCGAATACGGCATCATCTGCTGGCTTTCTCTCCTGGCTTCCAGGTTTATGAAGCTCCCCGGGAGGCATTTTCCTTCTTCATCTCCAAAGGTTGCTGGCTGGTGGACTCTCTGCTTCGTAGTGTTGCTTTCTCTGAATCTCTCATTCTCCAAAATGTTTCCTCTTTTATAGGACTCCAATAAACCAATCAAGATCCACCCAAATGGGTGGAGACATGTCATCCCCTAATCCAGTTTAACAACCACTCTTGACTAAATCACATCACCCAGGGAGATGATCTCATTACAGTTTCAAACATACAGTATTGAATAGAGATTATTCTACCTTTATGAAATGGGATTTATATTAACATGGCTTTTCTTAGGGGGCATACTTCCTTTCAAACCAGCACAACCTCCCAACTCTGTTTGAAATCTCTCAGCCTCTGAGACTTTATGTTGTCTCATTTCTCTTTTTCCCGTTTTGTTCAAGAAGGCTTTCTCATTCTAATGATGCTGAGTCCCAGTTCATTCCCGAGAGTCCGGTTGCAAGTTGCCAGGGAGAGTTACACCCCTCT
This sequence comes from Tamandua tetradactyla, assembly GCF_023851605.1. Taxonomy (NCBI): domain Eukaryota; kingdom Metazoa; phylum Chordata; class Mammalia; order Pilosa; family Myrmecophagidae; genus Tamandua; species Tamandua tetradactyla. The sequence continues at coordinate 117,444,516 of NC_135335.1, forward strand.
GGAGTCATGTCCCTTGTAGGAGGGAGGGCAGTGAGTTCTCAGTCAAGTTGGCTGAGAAAGAGAGGTCTGAGCAATATAGAGGATCTCCGAGGGTTACTCTTAGGCATAAATATCAGTAGGCTTAGGCTCTCCAAATGGGGAAATTAAATTTTTTTTCCTTTCTCCCCCAGTCCCCCAAGGGAAATTTACCAATACTTTTTTATTCTCTACCCAAATTACTCTGGGATATGTCAGAGCATTCCACTAACCTGGACAAACCAACAAGCTCTTACACCCTATTCAAGATTCCATGTAATTGTGGTGTTCAAGTAACCGTACCATACAAGGTAAATTACATAATGTGCTACCCAAAATATAAGTTTTGCACCAAGTAAACATCTCTCCCTTTGATCTCTCACAGAGGTTGAAGTTTGAAAACATGGGCCATATCATCCTTTACCCAGTATTCTGATTTACCTTAGTCCTATCTAGGTCAGCTTCATTCATATCTCTAGATGAAATCTGCTGCTTTTTCAGCTTTTTTAACAGTTGCTGAATGGGGTAATGCTGACTTGCATAGCTTCATAGCTTTAACTCTGAGTCTCAGGTATCACATAAATATCCAAAGTTTCAGGAAACAACCAAGTTATATACAAATAGCTCAGTATCTCAGAATTTAGAAATATCAAAGCTAATGTGTTTTTATTATGTTTGGAAAATAATTCAAAAAATTATTCTTTTTTGCGTGTTTTTCTTTGTAGGTTTTTATTTTAAAGTCATTATAGATTCATAAAAGTGACAAAGATATTACAAGAAAAGTTCTGTATACCTTTTACTCAGTTTCCCTCAATGATTACATCTTTTTTCCTCTTTGTAAAAAATTGTTAAATGGTCACAACATTTTACAACATAACATTCCCATTTCCCATGTGAACCACTTTCAGGTATATTATAGTTCAGTAAATTATGTTTACAATATTGTACCATCATCACCACCATCCATTACCAAATCTTTTCCATCTCCCCCCAAAATTGTCTATTCTTACCCCTCTATCCATGTAGATTTTAGAACCAATTTGTCAATGTCCATGAAAAATGCTGTTGAACTTTAAACTTAGTTGCATTGAATTTAAAGAGGATTGACACATTTAACATTTATGGTATTGCAGTCTTCTTATCCATGAACATAGCATTTCTGTTTATTTTGGTCCCTTGTTTTTAACCTTTTTTTTTTCTTCTCTGGGTGCATTGAACCTGGGTCTCCTGCATGGAAGGCGGATATTCTAATCACTAAACTTTTTTTAAATAAGAGTTTTATAATCTTATTTTGGATAAGTTTCTACATCTCTTGTTAGAGTTAATCCCAAGTGGCATATTTTTTATGCTGCAATTAATGTCCTAATTGCAATAAAAAGTTGTTTGTAGTGTTTAGTTGGGAGACCTTTTAAGGATAGACTAGCTATGTTCTTCCAGAAGTAATCTTTTTTTTTTTAAAGTGTATTCTTGGTTGCTGACATTCATTATATAAAATAGAAAGAGAATATTCTTTAACCTGGTAATCTTTTTTGTGTGAGACTAAACCTATTAATGCCATTTGTCATGGTTATTTACAGTAACAACAGTTTAACTATGTTTTATATCCACCAAAATTTGTACTTTTGCTTTTTGGAAAATGTGTACTCTAAGATCATATTATTGGGTGTGTTACCAATTATACAAGATGTTATTTTTTGTTTATATGTCCTGTCTTTACTCCGAAGTAAGCTAACTTGAAATGGATGTTTACAAAAATATTAACCAGTATACCCTCAGGTATTTTGTCCACAGTTAACCTTGCAAAGACAAAGAAGACTTTTGTTTTTTTAATTGTATTATTTTAACATGTAATTAAAAAACTTAAGGGACATAGAACAGTGGGTAGATGATCCTTTCTTATGTGTCATTTTTGTGTTTTTTTAATTCATGACTCCCACTTCCTTCTTGCCTGCTAAAACTAGTTAAACGTGAGTTGTTACATGGTTTGCTGTGGCTAAGTTTTGAAATGTTTATATTTTATGAATCAAATTTAAAAAAACACATTTTTAATGTCTTTACTCATTTTTCTCTATCAGATCAAACTTGGGCATAGATCTGAAGCTAAAGATGGTAAGTATTTCATGTAAACTGGCAGAACAGAAAATATTTTTTTCTGACTGAGGAAATGACCAAAGTATTGATTAGAATTAACAAGGATTCTGGATAAAGTTATTGCGGGGTCCCTGAAGAGTAAGGATAGACTCAGAATAGAGAAAGGATATTTGTGATTTTCACCATTTGGATGTTTAGAGGAACATTCAGATCACCAAAGTAAATGGAAGCAAGTTTATTAAGTGACCTATCTTGCTAACTTCATCTCTGTTTCACATGTTATAAGCCATTGTTTCTTTTATTTCTGAGCTTTAATTACTTTGAAAATTCAGGCTATACCACAGAAGTATACAAAGCCCACTATGGAAAGAAAAGAATGAGGGAAAAAATATTTCTTGACACCCGTTTTTCTAGAAGCTTTCTTTGCAATAATGGCAAGTCCTATGTAGCCATCAATAAATAGTTCCTATAAGAGGACCCATCATCCATGCAACTGCTAGTTTTCCCATCCTTTGTATGGGAAAAGATACAGTCTTACCACTATTTTACTTTCAGCAAAGAGAATCTGCCACTTGTCACTGGTTTGCTTTAGCACCATGAATCTGCCCACTCTTTGTAGGGTAGGAGAAGGGAAACTTTTGACTTCTCAACTATATGCTACACACTTATATATGTTTTTGTTCCATCAGTATTCAAAACTGATATGGCACAGATAAAGTGAATCATTTTTCACCCTTTTATCATAGTCCTTGTGTTAATTTACTTGAAAAATAAAGCAGTAAGAAAACAAAAAGCAGTATCAAAGGAAAGTGGAAAGATTTGTCATAAAAGTTGTCAGAGTTTTTCTGTAGTATGTTCATTGCTATCTCCTGAGATTACTAACTTTTCCCAAAGAATTTATTTCAAGGAAGGTGTTCTAGTTTGCTAGCTGCTGGAATGCAGCACACCAGAGATGGATTGGCTTTTAATAAAAGGGGATTTATTTCATTAGTTCTTCAGAGGAAAGGCAGCTAACTCTCATCTGAGGTACTTTCTTACGTGGGAAGGCTCAGGGTGATCTCTGCTGGCCTTCTCTCCAGGCCTCTGCGTTCCAACAACTTTCCCCGGAGTGTTTTCTTTCTGCGTCTCCAAAGTGCTGAGATGAGGTATGCCGAGCTGCTTGGGCTGTGCTACCTAGCGCTCTCTCATTTAAGCACCAGCCAATTAAATCAAACATTGTTCATTGCAGCAGGCATGCCTCCGAGCCAACTGCAGATGTAATCAGCAACAGATGAGGTTCACGTACTATTGCCTCATGTCCACAGCAATAGATGTAGGCACCTTTACCTGGCCAAGTTGACAACTGAATCTAACCTACCACAGAAGGTTTCAGAATTATTTTTCACTTTTTGCTTTTCTTTTTTATATAGGTATAAATAGAACAGCCTTAAGGGAGATAAAGTTATTACAAGAACTAAGTCATCCAAACATAATTGGTGTGAGTATAACCTAAGTTGTTTATGGAATTTGGGACTCTACCCCTTTCTGAATGTGGTGGATGTTGATTAGAGACTTAGTAAGATGAGTTTTAGGTAGCTTTGCAGAAAAAGTTTAAAAGAGTATCAGCCTGAAAATATATTTTTTATCTTAATTATTCCTATAGGCAGTGTCTTTGAAACAGCTAATTAAATAAATCGGTAAATACTGGCGTACAAAGCTAATTTTGTCAGCGTTTTGAAACCTGGAGACCTCTAGCATAGTAAAGAGTGTGTGCCTGCATTCAAAACCCTTCTGCTGTGTGAGACTTCTAACAAATTCCTTCTCATGACTCTATGCCTAGTACCTCATAGAGTTGTGAGAATAGCTTACATGTAAAATACCTGCAATAGTGCCTGGTATAGAGAATAGCTGCTGCAGCTGCTGCTACTATTTAGAGAATTTTCTTAACCACAGTGCTTGGGAATTTTCTCTATATTGGAGATTTCATTAATTCATTTCTTAACTAAAACTCCAAAAATTGTTGGGGCAAGGTTAAGTAGTGTTGTTGTTTTTTATTTTAAGCAATGAAGTTTAATATTTTTATATCTCAAAGAACTAATTCCTATCCAAAAAGATAGCCATCAAATTAATAAAATTATTTAAGCTTTATCAGGAACTAACAACGTTCAAATGTTTGTTTAAAATTTTAAAAATTTACATCAGTTGTGTGATATTGGCAAATAAATAATAGAAAAGCACATTTAAATTTTTTGCTTTGCAGCTCCTTGATGCTTTTGGACATAAATCTAATATTAGCCTTGTCTTTGATTTTATGGAAACTGATCTAGAGGTAAGAATGAGTTTCTTAGAGATTTTTTTTTCTTCCCATTTATCAAAAGAAAACTTGAATGTTTATTTTCTGCTTATGAAGAGTCTGATGCTTAATTTTCTTGAAATCTACATGTACTCTGAAGGTCAAAAGGATCTTTTAAGTTCTTTACTTTTGATCATTTAGCCAGTATGATCATTTGATCATATTCCCAGTGTTAAATAGAGATTTGGATTTCATTAGCATTTCTGTCTCCTAAGTTCACTGTAGCTTATCAACAATCCTTTTAAAGAAAGCAACTTTAGCCTGTGAAAGGTAAGAGCTTTTTTCCCATATTATCACAGAATAACGTCAACCTTTTGAAAGTCAAATTTCTTTTTGAGAAACATAAAATCTCTTTCAATTACTTAACAATTGAATTTCAAAAAACTGACCTTACTAATTATGTGAAACAACTGGCATTCTAATAACTAGTGGGAATATAAAATAGAACTGTCACTTTGGAAAACAGTTTGTCAGTTTCTTTAAAAATTAAATATACACTTACTGTATGATTCAGTAGTGTCATTCCTAGCTATTTACCAAGAGAAACGAAAACATACGTCCACACAGAAATAAATCAGAACACAAAAGTTTAGCTTTATTTATAATCACCAAAACTGGAAACTCCCAAGTGTCCTTCATCTAGTTAATGGATAAACAAACTGTGGCAACAGGAGTAAAAAGAACTACCAGGACTTCTGGAGAAGATGGCGGCTTAGTAAGGAGCACGCGCGTCTTAGTTACTCCTCCACAACAACTACTAAAGAACTAGAAACAGTACAGAACAGCTCCCGGAGCCACGACAGAGACCAAACATACAGTGTACCCCATTCTGGAACAGCTGGACCGGCTAAGAGACTGTGCTGCAGTGAGGTCCCTGAGAGGCGCGCGCTTCCCCAGGCCGCGGCAGCTGGTGGCCGGAGCCCCTTCCTCCCTCCTTTCGGGCCGGCTGGGAGCTTCGGATCGGCGGTTCCCCAAGCTGCGGCGGCTGGTGCCCCTTCCCCATGCGCGGCTTCCCGGGCCAGCTTGGAGCCTCGGATCAGGGTTTCCCCAAGCCGCGGCGGCCAGCAACCGAGCCCCTCCCACACACGCAGCTTCCCGGGCCGGCTGGGTGCCTCGGATCGGCGGTTCCCCACGCCACGGCAGCCGGCAACCGGAGCCCCTCCCACACGCAGCTTCCTGGGCCAGCTGGGAGCCTGGGATCGGCGGTTTCCCAAGCTGCGGTGGCCGGCGACCGGAGCTCCTTCCACACACGCAGCTTCCCGGGCAGCTGGGAGCCTCGGATCAGCGGTTCCCCAAGCCGCGGCAGCCGGCAACCGGAGCCCCTTCCACACATGTGGCTTCCCGGGCATCTGGGAGCCTCGGGTTGGCGGTTCCCCAAGCCGCGGCGGCCGGCAACCGGAAGCCCTCCCACGCGCGGCTTCCCGGGCCAGCTGGGAGCCTCGGATCGGCGGTTTCGCAAGCCGCAGTGGCCGGCACCCCTCCCCCACAGACAACTTCCCGGAGGGAAAGGAAAGAGTCTCCAACAGTAGTAGAGACTGAGCCCAACCTAACACCAGTAGTGGCATTAATGAACAATTTCTGACTACTAAAAATAGGCCCCCAGCTCAGGTGAAACTGATCAAGGCGGAAGTCGCCAATTGAGCTAACTGAAAAAGAGGAAAGGGGGCGAAACAGAGCCTTCTGCGGCTGTTACTACGGAGGTTTGGTTGCCTCTGGGCTCAGCGCTGGGATTACACAGGTTGCAACTGCCCCGAATGCAGAAACAGGCTGCTTTCAGGACTCTCTACCACCTGAACCTTCACCGCGGGAGGGGTGAAATGCAACTCAGGTGGAATCCCTCTCTCAAGGAATTCAGATCCCAGGACTTCACGATTTGAAGCCATTAAAACCAGCCTACAACCTTTCTTCTGTCTCCACCACAAACCCAGCACCGAGAGTCTTCCAAAGTTAAAGGAGCCACAACATCTTTTGCTGGTGGGACCCGCAGACAGACAAGCACAACATACTGGGCAGGATAAGAAAAACAGAGCCCAGAGACTTCACAAGAAAGTCTTTCAACCTGCTGGGTCCCACACTCAGGAAAATCTGATTAAATGCCCAGACGCCAGCAAAAAATAACAAATCACACCAGGAAAATTGAAGATATGGCCCAGTCAAAGGAACAAACCGATAGCTCAAATGAGATACAGGAGCTGAGACAACTAATTCTGAACATACGAACAGAAATGGAAAACCTCTTCAAAAACCAAATCAATAAATTGAGGGAGGACATGAAGAAGGCATGGGATGAAGAAAAAGAAGAAATGGAAAGTCTGAAAAAAGAAATCACAGAACTTGTGGGAATGAAAGATACAGTAGAAGAGATGAAAAAAAAAATGGAAACCTACAATGGTAGATTTAAAGAGACAGAGACTAGAATTAGTGAACTGGAGGATGGAACATCTGAAATCCAAAAAGAAACAGAAACTGTAGGGAAAAGAATGGAAAAATTTGAGCAGGGGCTCAGGGAATTGAATGCTAATATGAAGCGCACAAATATATGTGTTGTGGGTGTCCCAGAAGGAGAAGAGAAGGGAAAAGGAGGAGAAAAACTAATGGAAGAAATTATCACTGAAAATTTCCCAACTCTTATGAAAGACCTAAAATTACAGACCCAAGAAGTGCAGCGCACCCCAAAGAGAATAGATCCAAATAGGCGTTCTCCAAGACACTTACTAGTTAGAATGTCAGAGGTCAAAGAGAAAGAGAGGATCTTGAAAGCACCAAGAGAAAAACAATCCATCACATACAAGGGAAACCCAATAAGACTATGTGTAGATTTCTCAGCAGAAACCATGGAAGCTAGAAGACAGTGGGATGATATATTTAAATTACTAAAAGAGAAAAACTGCCAACCAAGACTTCTATATCCAGCAAAATTGTCCTTCAAAAATGAAGGAGAAATTAAAACATTTATAGACAAAAAGTCACTGAGAGAATTTGTGACCAAGAGACCAGCTCTGCAAGAAATACTAAAGGGAGCACTAGAATCAGATACGAAAAGACAGAAGAGAGAGGTATGGAGAAGAGTGTAGAAAGAAGGAAAATCAGATATGATATATATAATGCAAAAGGCAAAATGGTAGAGGAAAGTATTACCCAAACAGTAATAACACTAAATGTTAATGGACTGAATTCCCCAATCAAAAGACATAGATTGGCAGAATGGATTAAAAAACAGGATCCTTCTATATGCTGTCTACAGGAAACACATCTTAGACCCAAAGATAAACATAGGTTGAAAGTGAAAGGTTGGGAAAAGATATTTCATGCAAATAACAACCAGAAAAGAGCAGGAGTAGCTGTACTAATATCCAACAAATTAGACTTCAAATGTAAAACAGTTAAAAGAGACAAAGAAGGATACTATCTACTAATAAAAGGAACAATTAAACAAGAAGAGATAACAATCATAAATATTTACGCACCGAATCAGAATGCCCCAAAATACTTGAGGAATACACTGCAATCACTGCAAAGGGAAATAGACACATCTACCATAATAGTTGGAGATTTCAATTCACCACTCTCATCAATGGACAGAACATCTAGACAGAGGTCAATAAAGAAACAGAGAATTTGAATATTACAATAAATGAGGTAGACTTAACAGACATTTATAGGACATTAAATCCCACAACAGCAGGATACACCTTTTTCTCAAGTGCTCATGGATCATTCTCAAAGATAGACCATATGCTGGGTGACAAAGCAAGTCTCAACAAATTTAAAAAGATTGAAATCATACACAACACTTTCTCGGATCATAAAGGAATGAAGTTGGAAATCAGTAATAGGCAGAGTGCCTGAAAATTCACAAATACGTGGAGGCTCAACAACACACTCTTAAACAACGAGTGGGTCAAGGAAGAAATTACAAGAGAAATTAGTAAATATCTCGAGGCGAATGAAAGTGAAAACACAACATATCAAAACTTATGGGACGCAGCAAAGGCAGTGCTAAGAGGGAAATCTATTGCCCTAAATGCCTATATCAGAAAAGAAGAAAAGGCAAAAATTCGGGAATTAATTGTCCATTTGGAAGAACTGGAGAAAGAACAGCAAACTAACCCCAAAGCAAGCAAAAGGAAAGAAATAACAAAGATTAGATCAGAAATAAATGAAATTGAAAACATGAAAACAATAGAGAAAATCAGTCAGACCAGAAGTTGGTTCTATGAGAAAATCAACAAGATTGATGGGTCCTTAGCAAGATTGACAAAAAGAAGAAGGGAGAGGATGCAAATAAATAAGATCAGAAATGGAAGAGGAGACATAACTACTGACCTCACAGAAATAAAGGAGGTAATAACAGGATACTATGAACAACTTTACGCTAATAAATACAACAATTTAGAGGAAATGGACGGGTTCCTAGAAAGACATGAACAACCAACTTTGACTCAAGAAGACATAGATGACCTCAACAAACCAATCACAAGTAAAGAAATTGAATCAGTCATTCAAAAGCTTCCCAAAAACAAAAGTTCAGGACCAGATGGCTTCACATGTGAATTCTACCAAACATTCCAGAAAGAATTAGTACCAACTCTCCTCAAACTCTTCAAAAAAATCGAAGCGGAGGGAAAGCTACCTAATTCATTCTATAAAGCCAACATCACCCTCATGCTAAAACCAGGCAAAGATATTACAAAAAAAGAAAACTACAGACCAACCTCTCTAATGAATATAGATGCAAAAATCCTCAATAAAATTCTAGCAAATCAAATCCAGCAACACATTAAAAGAATTATACATCATGACCAAGTAGGATTCATCCCAGGTATGCAAGGATGGTTCAACATAAGAAAATCAATTAATGTAATACACCATATCAACAAATCAAAGCAGAAAAATCACATGATCATCTCAATTGATGCAGAGAAGGCATTTGACAAGATTCAAAATCCTTTCCTGTTGAAAACACTTCAAAGGATAGGAATACAAGGGAACTTCCTTAAAATGATAGAGGGAATATATGAAAAACCCACAGCTAATATCATCCTCAATGGGGAAAAATTGAAAACTTTCCCCCTAAGATCAGGAACAAGACAAGGATGTCCATTATCACCACTATTATTCAGCATTTTGTTGGAGGTTCTAGCCAGAGCAATTAGACAAGAAAAATACAAGGCATCAAAATTGGAAAGGAAGAAGTAAAACTATCACTGTTTGCAGACAATATGATACTATACGTCAAAAACCCGGAAAAATCCACAACAAAACTACTAGAGCTAATAAATGTGTACAGCAAAGTAGCAGGTTACAAGATCAACATTCAAAAATCCGTAGCGTTTCTATACACTAGTAATGAACAAGCTGAGGGGGAAATCAAGAAACGAGTTCCATTTACAATTGCAACTAAAAGAATAAAGTACTTAGGAATAAATTTAACTAAAGAGACAAAAGACCTATACAAAGAAAACTACAAAAAACTGTTAAAAGAAATCACAGAAGACCTAAATAGATGGAAGGGCATACCGTGTTCATGGATTGGAAGACTAAATATAGTTAAGATGTCAATCCTACCAAAATTGATTTACAGATTCAATGCAATACCAATCAAAGTCCCAACAACTTATTTTTCAGAAATAGAAAAACCAATAAGCAAATTTATCTGGAAGGGTAGGGTACCCCGAATTGCTAAAAGTATCTTGAGAAAAAAAAAACGAAGCTGGAGTTCTCAAGCTGCTGGACTTTAAGGCATATTATGAAGCCACAGTGGTCAAAACAGCATGGTATTGGCATAAAGATAGATATATCGACCAATGGAATCGAATAGAGTGCTCAGATATAGACCCTCTCATCTATGGACATTTGATCTTTGATAAGGCAGTCAAGCAATTCACCTGGGACAGAACAGTCTCTTCAATAAATGGTGCCTAGAGAACTGGATATCCATATGCAAAAGAATGAAATCTTTTCATTTCATTTGTATCTCACACCCTATACAAAAGTTAACTCAAAATGGATCAAAGATCTAAACATTAGGTCTAAGACCATAAAACAGTTAGAGAAAAATGTAGGGAGATGTCTTATGAAACTTACAATTGGAGGCGGTATTGAGGCGGTTTTATGGACCTTAAACCTAAAGCAAGAGCACTGAAGAAAGAAAGAAATAAATGGGAGCTCCTCAAGATTAAACACTTCTGTGCATCAAAGAATTTCATCAAGAAAGTAGAAAGACAGTCTACACCATGTGAGACAATATTTGGAAACGACATATCAGATAAAGGTCTAGTATCCAGAATTTATAAAGAGTTTGTTCAACTCAACAACAAAAAGACAGCCAAGCCAATTACAAAATGGGAAAAAGACTTGAACAGACACCTCTCAGAAGAGGAAATACAAATGGCCAAAAGGCACATGAAGAGATGCTCAATGTCCCTGGCCATTAGAGAAATGCAAATCAAAACCACAATGAGATATCATCTCACACCCACCAGAATGACCATTATCAACAAAACAAAAAATGACAAGTGCAGGAGAGGATGCGGAGAAAGAGGCACACTTATCCACTGTTGGTGGAAATGTCAAATGGTACAACCTGCAACCACTGTGGAAGGCAGTTTGGCGGTTCCTCAAAAAACTGAATATAGAATTGCCATGCGACCCAGCAATAACCATTCCTAGGTATCTACTCAAAGGACTTAAGGGCAAAGACACAAACGGACATTGCACACCAATGTTTATAGCAGCATTGTTTACAATTGCAAAGAGATGAAAACAGCCAAAATGTCCATCAACAGACAAGTGGCTAAACAAACTGTGGTATATACATACGATGGAATATTATGCAGCTTTAAGACAGAATAAACTTATGAAGCATGTAATAACATGGATGGACCTAGAGGACATTATGCTGAGTGAGACTAGCCAAAAACTAAAGGACAAATACTGTATGTTCCCACTGATGTGAACCGACAGTAGAAAATAAACTTGTAATATGTCATTGGTAACAGAGACCATCAGGAGTTAGAAATAGGGTAAGATAATGGGTAATTGGAGCTGAAGGGATACAGACTGTGCAACAGGACTAGATACAAAAACTCAAAAATGGACAGCACAATACTACCTAATTGTAATGTAATTATGTTAAAACAATGAAGCTGCATCTGAGCTATAGTTTTTTGTTTGTTTGTTTTGTTTTTTTATATATATTTTTTGTATTTTTTATTTTTATTTTTTCTCTATTATCATTTTATTTCTTTTTCTGTTGTCTTGCTATTTCTTTTTCTAAATCGATGCAAATGTACTAAGAAATGATGATCATACATCTGTGTGATGATATTAAGAATTACTGATTGCATATGTAGAATGGAATGATTTCTAAATGTTGTGTTAGTTAATTTTTTTTTAATTAATAAAAAAAGGGGGCTTTATTGATAAATGTTAATCAACATTCAGGAAAATACAGCTTTTCTTAAAGAAAGAAAAAAAAAAAGAACTACCAATACATGCAGCAAAATGGATGAATCTGAAATGCATTATGCTAAATTTAAAAATCCTTGTTCCAGGCTGCGTAGTATATGCACATATGCATATCCATTTAATTTACATTCTAGAAAAGGCAAAACTAAAAGAATAGAAATAACATTAGTGTTTGCCAGGGGTTGATGGCAAAGAGAAGGATTGCATACATGGAGCTTCTGGGAATTTGGGGAGGTTATAGAACTATTATCTTTTTATGGTCATAGTGGAGTGACTGGATTCATTTGGCAAAATCATGGAACTGTACATGTACAAGGGCACATTTTACCTTGAATCTGATTTTTTTTAAAGAGAAATGAATAAGTTTAATTCATTTAACAGAAATCTAGGAATAAACTGTCTTTAGGCATACTCACAGATAATGTCATCAGAACTCAATCTTGTGTTTTAGTCAGCCCTATTTTCATCTCTGTTGCATTCATTCATGGCATAATTGCTCAATACAGTGGCCCAGGTACTTCCATGCATATCTCTCTAGAGTTTAATAATCCCTGGGGAAAAGTGTTTTGTTCCCTTTGGTTCTATCATAAGTTCTTGCTTTGTTTGATTGTCTTGGTTTGGATCACAGGTCCATCCCTGAACCAGTCTCCATGGCCAGGAAACCACAGTATGAGGATTGGTAATGCTTGGTGTGTGCCTGCATTTGGAGGCCGCAAGTGGGGATCAGTCCATCTTAGCTATGTGGACTGAACTTGGATTGTGGTTTTCTAAACTACTACTAAATGTTATCATAAAAAGGATATATATATATATATACATATATCACCTAAGACACACAGAAACTGTACATGTTCACTACATTCATGCCTAAAAACAAAGTAGCAGGAGACAAAGCACTGCTTTCTTTTCAAACTAGAGATGTTTTCCCTAATCACAAAATCCTGGAAATTCAGATAATGCTTCCTAAGGAGAATTAGGCAACCTCTTTTGAGATTCTCCTGATGGATACACTCACCTTGTGTCTATAAATTATTCTGTATGGGACAGTTTATCTGTAATGATAAAGTATACTCAAATATCGTATAACTGCTTTATAGGTTATAATAAAGGATAATAGTCTTGTGCTGACACCATCACACATCAAAGCCTACATGTTGATGACTCTTCAAGGGCTAGAATATTTACATCAACATTGGATTCTACATAGGGTAAGATCTTAAATGTACTAAGTATGATTGCCTCTTTATGTCATAGTCAAATTTTATATGGCCATTTAAGAACATAAATGGTCTAAATAGGTAAATTGTAAGACAAAATAGAGAGGTAACTAAGCCACACCTTTTCTTCTCTCTATTCTTTTCAATTATTCCACCAGGTAGTGCTTTGAGGACTCTAAAATTATTATGTAAAATGTAGAACTGGAAGAGATCCAGTCCTTCGTTTTTTTCATGGATGAAGAGTGAAGTTGCTAAATGACCTAACCAAGGTTATATATTTTTCAAGATTAGATAGCTGATAACTGATAGGGTATTGGAAGATAGATCTTTTGGCTTTAAGTCAGTGTTCTTTGTGTTATACAGTAGTAGAAGAAAATACAGTAAGATTCTGAATTAAGGTATTCAGTGCTAAAATATCTTTAGAGAAATAATATTTCTAGTAGCTCTACAGTTCTATATGAAATAAAATGTATGACATGGTTGCGTCATTTTTAGGAACGTTCTGTTGTTAGAACGAAGTTGATAATTTAGCTATTTGGATGTTCCTAGGAACTCTTTAGAAAAAATAGCTATGAATAATTTATAATTAGTAATTTTCACTTCTCAAACCTGGAATCCCTTTTAGATTATTGGCAGTATCTTTTAGCAGAAATTTTGAAGAATGTGTTCTTCATCCTTTCTAAGTGCATAACATTTTTATTTACTAAAGCTCATATTATTGTTATTCAGTTAATAGTAGTTACAGTTTGTTGAGCCCTTAGTATAAGCCAGTTACTACGCTTGGCTTTTTACAAGAGATATCAAATTTAATCCTCACAACAATCCATTGAACCTCAGCAAAATGAATTACCTTAAGCCATGGTCTCACTATGTAATTCGACCAATCTTACTTTGCTTTGATGGGATTTTAGATCCATGGAAAAAATGATTGTTTTAGTTTTGGATGTTACCTTGTTTTTAGTACATTTGAAGTTAAGTGAAGTATATGTATCCCTCTGGGATTCTCCTCTACTCTGCTCGCTTATTTGTTTAAAATTTCCATGATACAGGATCTGAAACCAAACAACTTGTTGCTAGATGAAAATGGAGTTTTAAAACTGGCAGATTTTGGCCTGGCCAAATCATTTGGGAGCCCCAATAGAGCTTATACACATCAGGTTGTAACCAGGTGAGAATCTCTTAAATAATTGAAATCTTCTATTGTACAGGATATTAATCAAAGAGCATCAATTGGTTTCTGTGAAATATATTGGCAGAGTTCAGAAATCAGTTGAATTAACGTAATCCTTAGACATTTACCTAGTAACTTGTGGGAATAATTTATAGTTCTTTTTAATGTTTTATTTAGGTAGGATAGAACTTAAGTGGTTGTTTTTCTATCTAATCACCTGATTTGTTGGGCTTGGGTTTATTATATTATTCGTTATATGTCCTTCAAAATGAGTGAAAATGCTCTGAACTTTGATTTGATAAGATGTGGTGTGGTAAGATTAATTGATACCGCAGCAACTTGTTGCCCTTCAGATCTATTATATGTTGTTTTTATTTTGTTGGCACTTTTAATATCTATAAATTCTGACAAATTCAAGAATACAGTGCCTTAATACTTGATTTTTTCATACTATTTGTAATTATGTTTTTTGTTTATATGTTTAATGTATAAAAACTGAAAATCTATTAAATAGATGTTCCAGTTTGCCAGCTGCCAGAATGTAATATATCAGAAACAGAATGGCTTTTAAAAAGGGAAATTTAATAAGTTGCAAGGTAACAGTTTTTAGGTCATGGAAATGTCCCAGTTAAAGCAAATCTATAGAAATGTCCAATCTAAGGCATCCAGGGAAAGATAACTTGGTTCAAGAAGGCTGATGAAGTTCAGGATTTCTCTCTCGGCTGGAAGGGCACATGGCATCATTTGCTAGCCTCCTCTCCAGCTCCCCAGGAGACATTTTCCTTTTTCACCTCCAGAAGTGGACTCTCTGCTTCATAGTTCTGCAGTGCTCTCTGTTGTGGCTTTCTTGTGGCTCTGTCATTCTCTGCTGTCTCCAGATCTCTCCCATTCTCCAAAATGTTTCCTGTTTTATAGGATTCCAGCTTTTCTAGGGTTTCAAATCATACATCCTTTCAAACCAGCACAATAGATGAGGCAGTATATTTTTTAAGCCTTATCAGGATGGCATTTGTAAATTTCCAGTCCTCTTCATATTTCTGTCTATTCTTTTAAATTACTTTGTCATCTTCTTCCAAGTAGACTTTCATTGAGGATCAATTCTGGGTCCTGTGTAAGGAGTAGGAGATGTGACAAATAAATTGCATAATAGCTGAAAGATTACATCCATCATTCCCAGACAGATCACGCCCATCATTCTCATGCTCTTGGAAACAGTGACCCCCACACAAGAGCATTATACTTCTCCTCTACCAACTTCTTATAATTTCTCTTATTGCAAATCTAATGCTGCCAGTAGGTCAAGTTAAGATGAGGACTGAGAATTTAGATTGGATTTAACATTGTGTACGTTGATAACCTTGACAAGAACGATTTTGTGGAGTTGGTGGTAATGAAAGCCTGACTGGAAAGATTAAAGGAGGTGGGAGAAGATGAATTGGAAATAATTAAGAACAGACAACAACTTAAAAGTTTAACTGTATAGGAACTGAACAGAAATTAGGGAGTTGTAGGGAAAGTAGGGTCCAGAGAAATTTTTTTCTTATTTACTCTTTGAAGCTGAAGAAAAGCGGTATGTTTATGTGTTGATGGGAAAAGTCTAGTAGACAATAAAAAATTAATGATGTTGGAAAAAAAGAATTATTGGCGCAATTATCTTTGAAAATAGGCAAAAAGACATCATAATTAGTGGAAAAATTGAGAGATTGGCTTTAAACAGAAGCATACATATTTCATCTGTAGTTACAGATTTGGAATATTTGAATGCAAATATCTGTAGATAAGTATATGATCTGGTAAGAATCTATAGAAATTCTTTTCTGATTACTTGATTTTCTAAGTGAAGTAGAAAGCAAGGTCATCAACTGAGATGAAGTATGGGTAAAGACGTGGGGGATTTCACCAGAGAGCAGGTATTAAAAAATCATCTAGGGAGGGTGGGATAGTGAATGGACTAAGAATGTATATGATTTCCTGGTTTTATAGCCAGTTTTTCTTGAGTTAATATATTCATAAAAATGGGTTTCAGGGCGGGCCACGGTGGCTCAGCAGGCAAGAATGCTTGCCTGCCTGCCTGAGGACCCGGGTTCAATTCCCAGTGCCTGCCCATGTTAAAAAAAAAAAAATGGGTTTCATCTAGTGGGATGATGTTTCATTGTGTTTTCTCTAAGAAATTCTCTAATAATTTTGTTCTAACATGACAGTATTTCTTTTGGTTCTTCAGATGGTATCGGGCCCCTGAATTACTATTTGGAGCTAGGATGTATGGTGTGGGTGTGGACATGTGGGCTGTGGGCTGTATACTAGCAGAGTTGCTTCTAAGGGTAAGTCCAGAATATGTATACACTTCAGTATTGTTGTTTATTTGTATCATTTGTGTAAGAATTCTCTCACTGCCACCACCAGCCTTGCAACAAAAAGCATACAAACAACAGAGGAATTAAAAAAAATCTGCCCCCAATGCAACCTTTTTATTAATACTAATGTGAGGTGAGAAGAGCTTTCGTTTAGGACAATAAAGGTTTTATTATAGATTATTATACTTAAGAAAGTAAGAAATTAATTTATAATATGACAGTATGCCCACAGTAATTAAGTGTGTTAGAATGAGCTTTTGTACTGTAGAGTTTTTTGTTTTGTTTTGATCTGTTTAAAAATATACTTTAAATAAGCCAGTCACAAAAGAAAAAATACTGTATAATTCCATATGTGAAATACCTAGAATAAGCAAATTCATAGAGATAGAAAGTAGATTAGAGATTACCAGGGATTGGAGGGAGGAAGAATGGGGAGTTATTGCTTAATTAATACATAGTTTCTGTTTGAGGTGGTGAAAAAATTTTGGTAATAGGCAATGTGATGGTTGCACAACATTATAAGTGTGTTTAATGCCACTGAATTATATACCAAAAAATGGTTGAAATGGCAAAATTTATATGTGTTTTCCAAATAAAAATAAAGTATACCATAAGAGATATATAATAACAAAACTGTTACAGCTGCTATTTTGTATGACTTTAAGCCTGTGTGAGAGCATCATTTTAGTTCTGTTCAAACAGCAAATTTGGTGGTCTTATAGTATTTTCTCACAATGAAACATCCTCTTCCTGCCCTCACTTGAGAGAAAGATGCTGACTTGGAAACTTTTATAAAGTTTAGATCTTCAGAAAGACTAGCCTTTCTGAAAGATAAAGGTAAAGGAATACTGGAGAATCCTTATGAAGTTATGAGTTTTTTTCTCCTCATATTCCAGATTCTAGCTGCTTTCCTTCTCGAGTTTTGTTTCCCTGAATAAAAAAAAATAACTTCCGTATACCAAAAAAGGAAAGCAACACTAAACTAAAAAGATGTTTTAAAAAGTAAAATACATGCATCATTTTGGCGAGTACACCCCTCTGGGAGCTTGCAGAAGAAAGCCACATAGTCAGACTGGAAAGATGACATCGTGATCCCAATGCTAGTTATGGGTCCTGTGAATCAGCTGCCAAGACAACTCTGTCCTGCCCACAAGAACAGAGTATACCAGAAGTTAACACTGAAAATCAATGAACACCCAAGCACCATTCATTCGTGGCAAGAAAAAACTGAAACTCTGCAGTCCATAAGGTTGTGACTAGTCATTTTGTTGAACAAGTGAGTGGAGAGATAGTTGAGAACAGTCAAGTTAGAATTGTGAACCTGGTAGGAATCATAGTTTAAATTTGGAGTCTTTCTAGTCATTGACATCACTGCTGGAATCATGATCATGTTATGTGAAAAATCTCAGGCAGCCATAGATGCTGAAGAAAAGTATCATTCTGACATGTCTTTTGTCTAACAAATTGAAGAAAAAGATTTCTTATTTTAAACTGTCCCTTTGGCCATTTGAGGAGATAATCTATGGAAATGATGCCCACGCAGTTCTAAATGTATAGAGATTCTGCAATCCAAATGATAATAATTGAAGGAAGGATAGTTCAAGAGACTGTTATAAGATGCTGTTATAAGCAGTCAGCCTGTTGAAAGTTTTTTCTTTATAAAAATGTATGGGGTGGGCCACGGTGACTCAGCAGGCAAGAATGCTTGCCTGCCATGCCAAAGGACCCCGCCGGGTTCGATTCCCGGTGCCTGCCCATGTAAAAAAAAAAAAAAAAAAAAGTGTATGCAAGTAGGTTTAATAAACTACTTTTAAAAAACTAGAAAACTGGAGTAAAAATAAGTGCGTGCATACCCAATCAGATTAGTCATTATAGCTTTAATCATTTTTAGAATCAATTATGTCAGTATTCTGAGCATCCTCTGTTGTTAAAATGAAACTGAATGTAGAAATATGTATACCAGTGGAGTACTTAGGTCCAGTGCTATGTCATTAAGTAGCATTAACACACTTTTTAATTTCTGATGTATAGATGCTCCTTTTTTTTAATTATGACTTGAGACAGATTAAGTAGGGAATTTAAACTTGAATATTACCTAATGAGCAACTGCCTTTATCTGGTTTAGACAATTTCAAAGTTAACAGTTCATTTTAGTTTGTAAATAGGAAGGCTATGGTTTGAGGAGAACATTTCAAGCCTTACAGTAAGGCCACTTGGCATACTTCAGGCTTCAGTTAGAACCTTCTCTAGAAATGATGTGATGATAGAAATATGTGAGCAACAGACGCCTTCCTGCCCTGCATCCTTCATTCAAGTAATGAAGATCCAGAGCTATTGTCTTGGCATACTGTTGGTCTCCAGAGCTCTATCAGTCTAATCCTTCAGTTTGACTGATCAGCTCTGAACATAGAGCTTTCATCAATTGATTGTGTGTAGGCTTCTGGATACACAAGGGTTCTAGAGGTTGTGTTCCAGTTGTTCAAGCACTATGTTGTTCAGTATGCCCTAGCATAAGGAATAGTATCTACCAGTTTTCTAATATTTGGGTGTTTATTTTTTATTTAGCTTTTTTTGAGTGTGATAATATATAAAACATAAAATTTTTCATCACTTCCAAGAATACAACTCATTGGTGTTAATTGTATTCACAGTGTTGTGTTAAAATCAGCATCATCCATTACCAAAACTCTAATATCTGTTTTTTGAACCCTGCCTCAGTGGAAAGATATGACAAAGGAAAATTAAATATCTACAGTATCAATTTCTTGTACCTACACAATTTTTATAAGAGTTGGGGGAAATTTGGGGACATTATTTTCTCAACTATTCTTTCTGCCCCATCCCTTCTCTTCTTCTTGGACTCCTATGAATGTGTATGTTTCTGCACTTCATGTTGTTCAAATCCTTGAGACATCTGGTTTATTTCACTTAACATGATGTCTTCAAAGTTCAAGTTGCAACATTTCTCAGCACTTCATTTGTTTTTATGGCTGAATAATTTTCCATTGTATGTTGATAGCACATTTTGATTATTCATTCATGTTGATGGCCACTTGGATTGCTTCCGTGTTATGGTTATTGTGAATAATGCTGCTGTGAATGACATTGTACAAATAGTTGTTTAAATCTGTGTTTTCAATTCTTTTGAATATATACCTTTAAGTGGGATTGCTGAGTCATATGGTAGGGTCTGTATTTACATTTCTGAGGAGCTCCCAAACTATTTTCCACAGTGGCTGCACCATTTTACATTCCCACCAACGATGTGGATGGGTTTCTCTTTCTCTTTACCAACACTTACTGTTTTCCATTTTTTGTTCTGTTTGTAGTTTTTATTTGCATTTCTCTTTCAGCTAATGTTGGGAATCTTTCATATGACTTGACCAGTTTTATATCTGCTTTGGAGGAATGCCTGTTCAAATCCTTTGCCTATTTTTTTGTTTGTTTGTTTTTGCATGGGCAGGCACAAGGAATCGAACCCGGGTCTCGGGCATGGCAGGCAAGAACTCTGCCTGCTGAGCTACTGTCTTTGCCTGTTTTTCAATTAGGTTGTTTGTCTTTTTGTTGTTGAATTGTAGGTGTTCTTTACATACCCTGGATATTAAGCCCTTACAAATATATGATTTCCAAATATGTTCTCTCTTTCTGTAGGTTGAGTTTTTACTTTCTTGTTAATGTCCTTTTCAGTTGTGATGGAATCCAGTTTATTTTTTCTATTGTTTCTCGTACTTTTGCTAATATGTGTTCTACAAAATGGAATCTGTTACCTAATACAAGCTCCTGAAGGTATTTCTCCATGTTTTCTTCTAAGAGTTTTTATAGTTTTAGCTTTTAGATTTAGATCACTGGCCCATTTTTAATCAAGTCCTGTGTATGATGAGGAATAAAGGTCCAAATTCATTCTTTTGCATGTGGATTTCCATTTGTCTTGGGACTGTTTGTTAAAGAGAATATTATTTCCCCATTGAATGGACTTAACATCTGTGTCTGGCCACAGATTTATGTGGATTTAACTCTGGACTGTCCATTCTATTCCATTGTTCTGTGTCTGTCCTTATGCCAGTACCACACTGTTTTAAGTATTGTAGCTTTGTAGTAAATTTTGAAATCGGGAAATGTGAGTCCTCCAGCTTTGTTCTTTTTTCAAGATTGTTTTGGCTATGCCAGGCCCCTTACAATTCCATATGATTTTGAGGGTTGACTTTTCCATTGCTGCAGAAATGTCTGCTGGGATTTTGATGGGCATTGCATTGAATTTATAGATTGCCTTAAGTAGTATTTATGTCATAACAATGTTAGGTTCCAATTCATGAACACAAGTATCTTACCATTTATTTAACTCTTTGATTTCCTTCAGCAGTGTTCTGTAGTTTTCAGTAATCAAGTCTTTCACCTTGGTTAAGTTTATCCTAGGTATTTTATTCTTTTAGATGCTATTATAGATGGATTTTTTTTTAAATTTCCTTTTTAGATTGTTTATTATTGATGTGTAGGAGCCTAACTGACTTGATTGTTGATCTTGTACTCTGCAACTTTGCTAAATTTATTATTCTTGCTTTTTTGTGGATTTTGGGGTATTTCTGCATATAAGATCCTGTTGTCTGGAAATAGAGTAAAGTTTTATTTTACTTATTCCTTTCTAATTTGGATGTCTTTTGTTTCTTTTTCTGGCTTAGTTCTTCTGACTAGCACTTCCAGAACACTGTTAAATTACAGTGATGACAGTTGGTATTCTTGTAATCGTCCTGATCTTAGGGGGAAAACAGTCTCTCACCATTGAAAATGGTGGGGTTTGCTGTGGATTTTTTAATAAGTTGCCTTTATAATGTTGAGATAGTTCCCTTCTTTTCCTAGTTTTCTGAGCATTTTTAACATGAAAGGATGTTGGATTTTGTGGAACGCTTTTTTTGTTTCAATTGAGATGATCATGTTTTATTCCCCCTTCATTCTATTAAGTGCTGTGTCGTACTGATTTATTGCCCTTCTGAGACTCCTGTGATGTATTTGTTGATATTCTTTTTTTTGGTATGCTGTATGGTGGGGGTCATATTTCATTATTTTTTTCCATGTGACTATCTGTTATTGCAGCACCATTTGTTGATTTGCGGGGGGTGGGGCGGCAGTGTGTGGGCCAGGTATCAAATCCCTGTCTCCCACATGACAGGCAAGAATTCTACCACTGAACTACCCTTGTACCCTTGTTGGTATTCTCAATGGTGTCATGCAGCTCTCTTCTTTATTTTTCTTCATTTTCTTCATTCATTTTTCTTTCTCCTCTGCGCACACCATGGCTAAAATGCCTATTTACTTGTAGCAACAGTGTCTACCACCTCCACTCTAGGGGAAAGCAGGGACTCTTGTTCTTTTATTCTATACTCTAGGGCTTAGTACAGTGCCTATTGTATGGTAATTTATGAAATACTTGTAAGGTGAATAAAATGTTGTAGTGCAGGTGCTGTTTACATAATTAGCAATGAGAAGATATTATTTCACATCAGTCACGTTACCGAGTTTTTTAGTTTTTCTCATTAAATTTATAGTAATATTTCTTTAAAAACTATCAGACCATCTTGAAATGTCTGCCTCTTGCTTTTTTTCAGGTTCCTTTTTTGCCGGGAGATTCAGACCTAGATCAGCTAACGAGAATCTTTGAAACCTTGGGCACACCTACAGAAGAACAATGGCCTGTAAGCCTTAATGCATTTTTTTTTTTAGCTTTAATTAGAGTTTTGTAAAATTATTTCATTGTCATATGCTTTATATAGTTCTGTAAGGTAAATATTACTTAAAGATATTTCATTACTAGTTGTCTTAATTTACTGATAATATATACTCATTGCAAAAATGATAAAAAACTATACAAAGTAAAATCTTAAATTGTTGCATACCATCCAATCTCATACATACATATTTCCTTTCCCCCACTTCAGTAATAACCCAGCCCAGGGGTAACCACTGGTTGGTCTAAAACCTTGGTAATTTGGTATTTACACTAGCACATAATGTACATACAGCATTGCATTTTCTTTCCCTTTTTTAAAAAAATGGGACCACACCATGCTTTGTTGTTTTTTTTGTGTGTGATTTTTTGCAGTCTACTCTTTTCACCTAATATATCATTGACCTTTTCCTTTTAACCAGCTGCATAATCAATTTTATAGATAGTCTGTTTAACCGTATAACTAATAAATTGTATTAGTGAATATAGAAATTTTGGTGGTATTTTCATTAACAGAATTATGATGTTTCAGTATTAAATTTATTTTAATTCAGTACATTGTATTTAGAAAAATATTAAATCTGTGGTAAAATTTATAGCATTTTAAGTTGCAAATTTTGTATATTTTACAGTTCAGTAAAATATACCTATCTGTTCATTCTTAAATTTAAAATGTAGACCTTTTGATTTTCCTTACTCTTATAGTCCTGTCTCCTTGGGACGAAATATTAGAAAAGAGAAGTTTTAATCACATGATTTACATTCTGGTTAAAACTGAATTTCATAAAATTATCTGAAATTAATAACTAATGAGGTTCTTCTCTGCTGTCACTTGCTCAGCTCCTAATTGAAAGTTTGCTATGTGTTCTAATTTTAAAACATACCCTAATATCCATCATTTACTGATTACTTACTACATGGCAGTCATGGTGGGTTTTCCATGCATCATTTTGCATTTAATCCTCTCAGCAACATCTGTGAAGTAAGTATTGTTACTTTTTTACAGGCAAGATTATTACCACTGCTTATCAAGGTTAAATAACTTACCCAAGGCCACACAGTCCACTGTCAGGTCTAGGCTACCATCTGATTCTATCTGACTTCAGAGCCCATGTTCATAATATTTATTCTGTACTCTCCCTTTGACATGCTTTTCTAAATGCTTGTTGTTTACTGATGTTTCCCTTATATATATTTTTTAAGTAAACTTTTTATTTTGAGATAATTGTACATCTATGTGCAGTTGTTAAGAAATTATACACTAATATCGTGTATACCTTTTACTCAGCATCTACCAGTGGTAACATCTTATAAAGCTATTATCACAACCAAGGTATTGATATTAAAACAGTCAAGATACAGAACGTTTCCATTACTCATGACAAGGATCCCCTATGTTACCTTTTATAGCCACACCCGCTTCCCTCCCACCCCATCCCCTCCATAACCTCTGACCACTAATCTCTTCTCCACTCCTGTAATTTTGTCATTTCAAGAATTTTTTTTTAAAAGACAAAGTATTATTGATTTATTTCAATAGAGAAGGGCTCCCCCAGATAAGGAGACATATGGTAAGGTTCCTGGCTTAACCCTGATCATGTGCAACTAGTGAAGAAGAAAAGGCCTGAGAGGGAAATTGAAGGAGCAAGTTGGGTAGCTCCATATGAGGAAACTTATGGCAACATTCAAGAAACTCACACTTCTACTGTCAAAATCAGGGAACACACCAACATGGCCCAGAGTTTCTGTATATACTGACAAAATATTGGGGCAGCTGTGAAGAAACTGTAATGGTTATCCTGTTTCACACATAAAAGAAGAAATATTTATTAGAGTGGCATTCTTCATTATCCAGAAATCCCTGCAGACTCCTAGAGCCTAGTTATAAGAATCATCCACATCCAGCTCCCAATAATGTTTACCAGAGGTGAAGGCCTGGGTCCCCCATGAAGCAAAATTTTTAGATCTTTGAGAATTGAGAGTCACATCTTGATGACCATCTGTAGATGTCAGTCTCCTCAAACCATCAAACAGCATGCTATTGTGGATGCATGTTTCATTATTGAAGGAAATTTCTACTTGCTAACAGTTGAAACTGTCTTTCAATCTGGTGATGGCCCCTTCATCGAGCTCGAGGTTCACAGGCTGGGGCATGTGCAGCTGCACTTACTCACTCCTTGTCAGTATATCTCTCAAATCCTGGAGCATCTCCACATCTGATTTATGGCACATTTTCATCACCTCTTCATACATTTATCTTAGATGTTTCCCCTTTTGAACCATTGTGGCTTTATTTTTCTTGAGTTTCTGTAAAAATCATTTAGCTTTCCTTTTTCAGTCTTTCTGTTGTTTTTCTTCCTCATGGAGATCTGGATGCAACTTCCTATAGGCAGCTTTGATAATCATTCTCCTTAGACTCATAAAGTCATTCCACATGCTGATTATACTGCTTTCTTCATTTAGATTTCTCTGATTTTCTTGGATCTTTTCCCATACAGGACTCATTTGCCTTAGGAGCTTCTCCCAGTACTCCTCAGCCGCCCCTTCTGTGGAAGACTGTTTGTGAGTCTCGTGCTCCTGAGACTTCGAGCAAGGCCAACAGAGCAGGTTCTCATTCTCTTCACAGAAGATCTCTTGGTCTCTTTGTGTGTCCTACACAGATGTTCCTCTGAGCTCAGGAATTGGCAGAAACTTGCTTGTCTGACATAGGACACCATATTCTTTGAAGAATATTTGAAAGGTTTCTTCCCTACATTTAGGGCATTTGGCAGGGGTTTCTGCTTCTTCCTAGGAAAGATAGAGAGAGGGCCTGCAAAGGCTGTGCTCACAACCTATGATGGCTATGTCAACAAGGTAGTTCAGGCAGATGAGGCAGATGAGTTCATGCTGGAAGGCTTGTGGGATGTCTGAGTCTATTTTCCTAAGGAATATGCCAATGGTTTCACCAGTTCTTCCTGTAGAAGTACTATTATGGAAGTCAGTTGAGGGTTCAGTTCCTCACAAGGTGGTAGGAGTAACTTTTAGAAGTTTCCACAACTGCTGAGTTCTAAATGTACTCTATGTGTTCTGGAGAAGATTATTTCAAGAATGTTTTTAACAGCTTTATCTGTACTACGTCAACCCAGACTTCTTTCAGTGGGTGAATGGTTAAAGTGTGGTATATCCATTCCATACCCAGTAATAAAAATGAACCAACTGTTGACATAGGCAACAACCTGAATGAATATCTGAGAATTATGAGTGAAAAGTCAATCCCAAAAGGTTTGTGAATCTCAAATATATCATATGATTCCATTTATATAACATTCTGGAAAGTCATGACTCCCTTCTCAGTCTTCTCTGAAACCACCCTCCAGCAGGGGAGTTAAGAATGCCTTTTTACAGCATGGCAGGAATGGAAATCTAAGGCTCTCTACACAGGCTTTGCTGGTGTAGATGAGGGCGGGGCCGCAGTTTTTACTCTGATATTTGTCTAAAAGTGTTCTGTTTTGGTAGGTTGTTCTTTTCTGGTCCTTTGGCTAGAGAGAATTGGCTGTTGTTTTTGTCGTAGTTGTTGTTGTTTTTTCTGTGCTTGTTGACATTTCCTGGTTGCTGACTTCTTCATCTCCAAGTCCAGGATATATGTGGCTAAAAGGAAGCCCAGGGAGCTCACCAACATGTTGTTCTTGGGTTCCAAGTTCCCAACCAGTGTGCTGCTTTCTCTTCACCTTTCAGAATCTTCTTACGTTTGCTTTATACCACATCCAGAGTTTTCGCTTGTACTGTTACAGGTCATCTCTGTTAGATTCTAATAATTGGACATACAACAATGGCTCAGTGGTAGAGTTCTCGCCTACCATATGGGAAATCCAGGTTCGATTCCTGGAGCCTTCCCATGCAAAAATAAATAAATAAAAATTAAAAAAAAAGTAATAATTAGTGCTCAATTAAAGAAACTATTTGATAATAGAATTCTACTGTTTTTGCTGGGAAATCCTTTATCTCTTACAAAGGTGAGATTTTGTCTTAGCATACTATGTAAAAGATGAAACGAAATGGGTTTATATACATTTGTTGATAATTAAGGTATTAGTAATACTATTACTGTTTTTTTTTTCAGATCATGGTATTTGTAAAAATATCTTTTCCTTATGAGAACGATATTAGAATGTTTTAAATTTATACTTTACATTTATCTTATAAGGGCAATAAAAAATTGAAAAGAAAGAAAACACTAATTGGCAAGAAAGTTATATTTGTCCACAAAAGAGAGGGGGTTTTAAAAGTAGAAAAACACCCTAGGAATATGCTAATCTAGATAATGAAAAGATTATACCATGTTATTAATCTTATTAGGTTCAGTTTCTTCATCTACAAACCGATGAAATTTTAATGCTAAGGACTTTTATCTATATTATGGGGTACTAATTAATTTTGAAAAAATAGAATTTGAATAATGATAAATCTTAAATAAGTAAAATTGTCAGGGAACAATAGCAGTAGTTTACATTGGCCGTTTAGTTTCCAGATCTATGCTTCCAATATTGCCCTCTCCCAGTGAACAAGTAAGTAATTAACAAAAACAGTTTATCTCTAGAGTAACAGGATGTTAGATAAAAATATCATGATGTGATGTAATTTCTGTTGTTGCCTCCAGACAGTTTCAAAAACAAAAAATGTTATTCTACTGGCATACCTGAATTTTGCAAAATGGTGTATGCACAGTGCTCTTCATTGTAGGATTGTTTGAATAGTAACATTGGAAATAATGTAAATGTTCTTCAAAAAATTAATGGCTTAACATATATTAGAATACCATGTAACTGAAAAAAAAGCTCTTTATGTACTGATATGAACCTATCCTTAAGATTAATGTTAAGTGAAAAAAAAAGCTGGAGGGAAGTATATGCAATAAACTATCATTTATATAAAAAATATATGTATAAAATTTTTTAAATAAAATTTAAAAAAAATTCTAGAGGTGAAAATAATACCTCTAGAGAAGGTAACTAGGTATCTGGGGTTAGGAAGGGAGAGAAAAGTTTCACTGTATGCTCATTTGAGCCTTCTGAATTTTATATCAACAAAATGTCATATATTTATATTACTTATTCAGAATGATAAATTATAAGAAATAAAATTAAAAACAGAAATACCTGCTTCCTTCAGTGAAGAATTATATACAAATGTGTCCTCTTTAAAAGATTTTTATATCTTTTTCCTTATTATTACTGCTTATTGTGTTATAGATATGGCATTTTCAATTATTTACTTAAGTTTTAATTGTAAAAATATTTTTACAGGATATGTGTAGTCTTCCAGATTATGTGACATTTAAGAGTTTCCCTGGAATCCCATTACAACACATCTTCATTGCAGCAGGAGACGACCTGCTAGATCTCATACAAGGCTTATTCTTATTTAATCCGTGTACTCGAATTACAGCCACACAGGTATTTTAGTGTATCTGTTTATATAAGGAAATATAAGGATAATTTTAACTAGAGCACTGATAAAATTATTTCATAAAATTTTCTAACATTCTTTAAATACTGGAAAAATAAGTTTTTTTTTAAGGGATAATAAACTTTATATCTTTTTTCCCAGTTACAAGCCACTGTTCAGACTGGCATTAACTTGCACCATGCACACAAAGTACAGGAGAGTTTATACTTGCTTGGGAACATATATATATATACACACATATCTAGTGGCTTTTAAATAGTTTATCTTGGGGGGGGTTATCCAGGTCTTTTGTGTTCTTTAAGAAACTGGTATGTTTTATTAGAACTCTTATAAGAAACTGGTATGTTTTAGTAAAACTCTTATGTATTAATTTAAGCCTTATGGCAAGCCTAATGCTGAAAGTTTTTGTTTGGTTTTTTTTTCCCCCCCTTAAAAGGCAGTCAAAATATGCATACTGCTCAGGGTCAAGAAGTAATAAAGAAGAGGGACTGATATGTCAGAGACAAATGTGTGCTTGCAGGAGATTAAAAGTATGCTAAATATCAAATTGTGTTGAGAGGCTGTTCTGGAGGTCACTGAGAGGCTGTTCTGGAGGTCACTGTTAATGCAAGATTTGGTTAGACATTGCTACTATCATAACTTGCCAAAACCAAATGAAAACCATTCCAGCCAATCCTAAAGAACACCTAGGGCAATATATAAGATTCTACAAAGATTCCAAGCACTAGGATAACTTTCCAGAAACCTACAATCTGGATAGGTCCCTGGACCAGATAAGTCCTGAAACCTAAAGGCCCAGCTTCTCCAGAACATCAGCTAGTTCCATCTCCCTACCCTATATTATTGACAGCCCCTTCCAACATGAAAAAGTTAGAATAGGCAAATATTCTAAATATAATATATTCTAAATATTCTAAGTATAATAGCCAAATACTTCTAAAGAATTGGAGAAAGATCAGAGGTAAGATTTAACAAACAAATATGATTGCTGAATCATTAAATTGATATTTCTTTTAGTCTCCAGTATCTTAGAACAGCTAGAAGTAAAAGCCTGAAAGTGTAGAAGTATAATCCATACCAAACTCTGAAATCTGTTTTACAACTAATTGTTGTGCTGTGCTTTGAAATCTATTGCTTTTTTGTATATATGTTATTTTTCACGCAAAAAACCGTTGATTGTGCTGATTAAAAACAAATTTAAACCTTCTAGCCTCCTATATTTTGGAGCAGCTAGAAGGAAAAATCTGAGAGAATCGTATAGCAGCCCATGACAGACTCACTCTAGGATCTATCCTGTAATTACTTGTTGAAAAGTGCTTTAAAAACTATTGGTTTTTTCTTTCTTTGCTTTGTATATATATTATACAATAAAAAAAAGTTAAAAGATAAAAAAGATACGCTAAATATAAAATAATTGAAGGGACAGTTGTTTAAGGGAAACTGAATCAAACTCAAGAAAAATTTGTAAGGCCAAGAATATCTGCTCTTATAAAAGAAGGGAGTAATGTTATCCAACACAAAAATATAAGACCTATAGCTGTGCAAACAACATTTTTTTGCCTTTAAAACAAACACACCGACGAAGGAGAAAAGTTACAAACCCTTAGAATTGGGACAGGTCAGTAAAAAATTGAAACATAGTACAACGATTTGATCTTCTGAAGGAAAAGAATAATCAAAGTGAAATGGCATAAGTCTTCGTATCTAACAAAACATTTTAGTGTGTATATCAAGGATACAAAGTGAAATTTTCCACTTAGTTTGTTAAATATCAAATCATTGTTTAATACATTTACTTAAACAAACTTTCTCTTTTTAGCAGTATTTGCTGCTTAAGAACATGCATGCTTGATATTTTACCATTAGAATTACTCTTCTGAGTTCAAACAAGTAATATATTGCCTTCCCATAATTATATACATGCTATTTCTACTATAAGAAACTTAAGATCCTGTCAAATCATCTAATAGATTCTCATTAGTGGTTGTATTACAGTTATTACAGTAACTTGTATGGGTTGTATTTTGATAGATTGAACTTTTGAAAAATGGGTTTTGGCCCATGTGTGTCTTTCTTAAAACTAGAAATGATATGCTCTTCAGTTCTTTGACATCTTTGTAACCCAGAACTAGCTTAATTTAATTATATAACTGCTATGATTTGGAAGTGACATGTTAGAGATCCAGCTCTTTTGAAGCAAGGAATCTCAAGATCACTACTGAGGATATAATGTTTTAGTAGGGGAGAAAGAGATGTGCTTGAAAAGTTTATATGGACTTCTTTTTCTTCCTAAGAGGATTTTCCAAGATTATTCTGGCTATTGGACAGTACTGTGTTGCTTATGTAAACTGACAAATATGACTTGACAGATCTGTCAGCTAGGCTAAAAATATTTTTATTGGGATTTTGGCTTTTATATCAGAAAATATATTAGAATATTGAACTGGTAATTAATATAAATGGTGTTGGGCAAGCCCTTTCTTCCAAACAAACCTACAATTTGCAGTGGATTGTTAGACTGTAATCCATTGATTCCAACTTAAACAGTCTTTTTTAGAAGCCTTATTTTTAAGAATTCATGTTTATATGAGTTGGAATTTGAATATATATGAATATTTAGACAAATAAACATGTAAGTTCTTTTAAAGCAAGTTTCTCTCTTTGAATTTTGAATTATATAGTTCATAATACATAAAGTTGAAATATACATCTTACTAAGGATAGTCCAAATTAGTACAGGCTGTTTGTGTAAAATTAGAAAAGTGTATCTTTTAGAAATTATCAGCCAATCTTAGGATGCTAGATCTTTATTTGTAATAATTTGCATACTAGTACTTGAAATTAGTTTTGTTTGGGGGGTCAGGATATTTACGTAGTATTTTTGATGCTAACCCAACAGTATTAGAAG
Source organism: Tamandua tetradactyla (assembly GCF_023851605.1). Classification (NCBI taxonomy): domain Eukaryota; kingdom Metazoa; phylum Chordata; class Mammalia; order Pilosa; family Myrmecophagidae; genus Tamandua; species Tamandua tetradactyla. The sequence continues at coordinate 117,475,238 of NC_135335.1, forward strand.
TCAGATTTCCAACATACAGTTCAGCTTCTCATTCAAAATCTTCCCTTCTTTGGTATCTTTTCTTTTAAAAGGCATTGAAAACTAAGTATTTCAGTAATCGACCAGGACCAACACCTGGGTCTCAGTTGCCAAGACCAAACTTTCCAGTGGAAACTTTAAAGGAGCAGACAAACCAAGGTGTGGCAACAAAACGGAAAAGAACAGAGGCCTTGGAGCAAGGTAAAAGTCCCATGTTCATAAGAAATGAAATGAGCTCAGAAAATGCCTAATAGCTAAGCATGAAGAGCAGCTAAGAAAATTCAGTTGTGAGCTATTTATTTTTTATAAATGTAAATTGTATAAAGTAAGTAGAATATGGTATTTTAACTCTTTGCTTCCATTGAGAATATTTGTATCATGCCCTTTAAAAATGGATGGGCCGTTCTCACCTGCCATGACAGAGACCCAGGTTCGATTTCCGGTGCCTGCCCATGTTAAAAAAAAGAAAGAAAGAAAGAAAGTGCATGGGCCAGGTTCGATTTTCAGCCCATGCACACTTACCCCTCCCCCCAAAGAAGTGCATGGGCACTTTGAATGTACTTTAGATTATGGAAGCTATCAGTCTATACCTTCTTCCCTTAGTGAATTCCTTTGCTACACTTTTTTCTTAATGTTTAATAAGTGCTATTGGAAAATCTAATTAATCCATAAAACAAACGTAGTTGGAGTGCAGTGATTGCTTAAAATTGCTTATAAACTTAAATGTGAACAATTTGTTTTTTTTGTTTTTGTTTTTGTTTTACTTCCTAGGAGTATTACCCAAGAAACTAATTTTTTAGTTACACAGAATTCTGGACAGTATTTTATTGCTGAAGAAAATAGTAAACATTAAATAAATGCTGTAGAACTGAATTTGTAAATATTCTACACATGTAAAATATGTAAAACTATGGGTTATTTTTATTAAATGTATTTTAAAATTAAAAAATATAATTTTGTTTTTTCTGATCAGAGTACAAAAGTCAAATAAGTTCAGTTCTCTGAAATACGGATTTGAAAATGCATTCAGAGGAGAACCCTAATAAACTCAGTTACTTTGAATAGTTGCTCCATTCACCATTACAATTTTGTAGTAGCAGAGGTTGTATTTGAAAGTGTAGAAAAATAGTAATGAAGCAAATACATGCATACGTAACTACCCAGACTAACAAATGTCAGTACACTAAAAAGAAAGAAAATACTCCGCATGCGATTGAGATCCCCTTAATGCTTCATTTCATTCCATTCCTTCTTCACAGGTGACTCTCATGTCAAATGACATGTCAAATGACTCTCATGAAATTAGTATGCTCCTTCTATGTTTTATACAGCTATTTTATAAGAAGGCATGTAGTATGTATAACAATATGCAGCATTGTTTTGAGTCTCAATTTTACATGATTTCTATACTGTGTATTTCCTACAGCCATTCTTAAAACTATTTTTAACTACATGTTCATACATTTAATCTAGTTCATTTGTTTTCATTGCCATATAATAATATTCCTTTTTATATATACAGCACTACCCAGACTAGTCATGGACTGTTTTTCCATTATTGTGTAACAAATTACCATAAATGTAACACAAAGCTATTAGCTCATAATATTGTAAATCAGATACATCTAGCTTGGTTCTAACTCACTTTTTTGCTTAGGGTTTCACAAGGCCAAAGTCAAGGTGATAGTGTAGCTGGGCTCTTTTCTGGGGGCTCTAGGGAAGAATCTGTTTCTGACAGCATTCATTTCCTGCAGTTTTAGAACTGAGTTCCTCATTTCCTTGCTGATTTATCCAGGGTCCTTGTTCAGCTTCTTGGTAAATTTCACATGCCTTCTCACTTGGCACTCCCCATCTTCGAATTAGCAGCAGTGCATCAAATCCTCCTTGTGCCTTAAATTTGAAGAGAAAGCTCTGCTTTTAATAAAGGGCTCACTGGATTGGCTTATTCGTATATTAAAGTCAGTTCACTTGGACTTCGATTATATCTAAAAAGTTCCTTCATAGCAGTTCTTTATTAGTGTTTGACTGAAAAGAATGAGGTCATCTTTCAGAATGTGATCACATGGACATTTAGGTTGTTTTCACATGGCTCTGCATTTCCTCTCTGGCCTACTAGTAACCAGTCACTTCAAATAAAATGAATGATGTCCATAACCTAAATCTAACAGAAGTTTGAGTTATTCTGGACTATGTAATGGAATTAGAGCTTTCACCATTGTGTTTTTAAAACATATTCTCAAGCTTCTGGGAAGATGGTGGAGTAGGGTGGACTGGGTTTACTTCTGCTCTGTGGAACAAGATAGAGGACAGGGAAAAGATGGCTGGGACTACAGTTCTGGGGGATGAGTGATCCAGTATTTCATAGGGAGGAGAGAGGTGGGGAGATTGGGACAGGGAGAACAATGTGGGTCTCATTGACCAGAAATCCCGCCAGGCATGGGCAGTGGCACAGGTGGAAATTTGGATCCAAGGGAACAGGCCATCCCTCAACTCCAGCTTGCCCCAGTTGCAGGCTGGGGAAACCTCCCCAAGTCGCCCCTAGCTGGCAGTGCCCGTGGGGAGCCCAGAGGTGTGCCTAGCTGTCTACCACAAAAATCCATGCCCCCTGGGCACTCGGAGCAGTCATGTGTCTGGTTGCCACAAATAGCCATCCTGTTGGGCACAGTGAGCAGCAGATCTGCTGGGCACAAGGTGCTGCACATCAACTGCTCTTTAGGGCATTGTGATCAGCTCCCCCACCACGCTTAACATCTTTCCAGCCGGCTGCTGGTCATGCAGGGCTGAGGGGAGGAGGTACCTCAGGAGCACAACCTGCTCGGAAGCAGTAAGTGCAGTCTGGCAAACTCCCTATCTGCCTAGGTTTAAAATATATATATATATAATATTTATATATTCTTCTCTTATTAGCATTACTTTTATGTATATTTATATTTTTATTCATTTTTTATTTTCTCTCCTTTCTGTGGGCACCAGTCTGTGTTCATTCCTAATATATCTTTGAGTGTCTCCTTCTGACATTGGATCCTACTACTGATGAGGTGTGGTTTTATATATATATATATTTTTTTTTTAATTCATATTTTGTTTATTTTCAGCAAGGGGTGCATGGACCGGGAGTCAAGCCTGTCTCTCACGCATAGCAGGCAGATCTTCTGCCACTGAAATACCCATGCAACCCTGCCTAGCTTTTCATAAACCCTCAAGTAGAATTGTACCCCCTATATGATCTGGACCTAGGTTTGATGGGGAATTACTGACAAAGTACAAAAGGGAGACTTCAGTGCAAAACCAGTTGAAGGAAACTAACTTGCAGAATAACCTTATTAAGATAATCAAATGCCTGAACACAAAATCACAAGGCATGTGACGATCTAAACAGAAATGCCCCAGCCAGATGACCAAATCAAAACACGAGAGGGTACACAGCATATGGAACAATTACTCAAGGAATAAAGGATATCAGCAAGACAGTAGACGAGTGTAAGGCAGAATTTGAAAGATTAAATAGAAAAATGACAGATTGCACAGAGATGAAAATGCAGTAGACTAAGTTAGAAATATACTAGAGACACAATAGCAGCTTCAAAGAAGCAGAAGCAACAGTAAAGTAAGCTAGGAAATAGAGCAATTGAACTAGAGAACACAAAAGAACAGATGGCAAGAAAGATGGAAAAAAGTGGAACCACACCTTAGCAAAATGATGGACAATGAAAGGTGCACCAGTGTACACCTGAGACTGGTGCATTGGTGTCTCAGAAGGAGAAGAGAAGAGTAAAGGGCTGGGAAAGTTGAAGATAATCGGGGAAAACTTCCCAACCTTTATAAAAGACAAATATGCAAATCAAAGAGGATGAATGAACCCCAAATAGAATGAAACAAAATAGGCCTACTCCAAGACACATACTAATCAAACTGCCAAATTTCGAAAAGCAGAAAATCCTGAAAGTAGTAAAAGAAAAACAATCTACCATATATGAGGGAAAACACATAAGACTGAGTTTAGATTATTCAACAGGCACTATGGAGTCAAGAAGGCAGTGGTATGATGTATTTAAAATCCTGGACAAGAAAGGCTTCCAGGCAAGAATTCTCTGTCCAACCAAGTTGTACTTCAAAATTGAGGAAGAGATTAAAATATTCAAAGACAAGCAAAGATTGAGAGAATTAGTCAACGAGAGACATACCCTACAAGAAATACTAGAGGAAGTCCTGTCAGCTGAAAAAAAAAGTCAGGAGAGGGACCTCTGAAGGAGGGCACAGAATTGAAAAGTACCACTAAGGTCAATTTAAAGGTTTAAAAGAGAAAGAGGGAAAAGAATATATGGATCTGAGGAATAAAAACTGAAAGATAACATGGTAGATTCAAAACTCTGACAGTAGTAACTTTGAAAATTAAAGGACTAAACTCACCAATTAAAAGATATAGGTTGATAGAGTGGATTAAAAAAATAGAATCCATCTATATACTGTTTTCAAAAGATGTGTATTAGAACCAAGGACACAAATAGATTGAAAGTGAAAGGATGGAAAAAGATCTATGCAAGCTGTAACCAAAAGAATGCAGAAGGAGCTATACTAATATCAGATAAAATAGATTTTAAGTGTAAAGACATCATAAGAGACAAAGAAGGACACTACATATTAATAAAAGGGACAATTCACCAACAGGAAATAATTACCATAAATGTTTATTCTCCCAATCAAGGAGCTCCAAAGTACATGAGGCAAACATTGGCAAATCTGAATGGAGCCATAGATGTTTCAGTGACAATAATGGGAGACCTCAGTACTCTCCATTTTAGATAGAACAACCAGACAGGAATGAACAAGGAAATTGAGAACCTAAACAACATAATAAATGAATTAAAACAGATACATAGTTCATTACACCCCAAAACACCAAGGTATACTTTACTCTAAATGCCTATATTAAGAAACAAGAATGAGCAAAAATTGAGGACTTAGCTGCTCACCTGGTGGAATTAGAGAAAGAACAACAGACCAACCTCATAGTAAATAAAAGAAGTGAAATAACAAAGATTAAAACAAATTAACTGGAGAACAAAAAACAATAGAATCAACAAAATGAAAAGTTGGTTCTTTGAGAAAATCAATAAAATTGATGGACCCCTTAGCTACACTAATAATGAGAACACAAGTAAACAAAATCAGAAGTGAGAGGAGAGTCATTACTATGCATCCTGAAGAAATTTTAAATGTCATGAGAGAATTCTACGAACAATTATATGCTAATAAACTAGACAACTTAGATGAAATGAACAAATTCCTAGAAACACATGAGCTACCTGTACTGACTCAAGGAGAAGTGGATGATCTCAACAAACCAATTAAAACTAAAGATATTCAGTCATCAAAAGTCTTCCCACAGAGCCCAGAAGAACGAAGGCCTTTATTCCTTTATAGCTTAATGTAATGCCTGGATACATCCTAGAATATATTAAGCAGATAATCAAAAAGAATTGGCAAAGTCCCTTGAGGGATGGGAGGAAAAAAATATGAAACTATTATACTTGACTGCTGGGGAAACCCCTGATACAGTGTCAAACATTCGGGACACCCAACTCAATAGGCCAAGCCCTTCATCTTGAGGCTTTACTCTTGTGAAGCTTATGTATGTAGCAGGGAAGTTTAGCCTACCTGTAGGTATGCCTAAGAGTTACCTCTGGAGCACCTCTTCTCTTGCTCAGGTGTGGCCTCACTCTCTCTAAGCCCAACTCTGCAAGTGAAATTGTCCTCCCCCTACGTGGAACATCCAGGGGTGAAAGTCTGGAAGATGACTCCCAGGGATGAGTCAGGTTCTCGCACTGTGGGATCAACAATGCCATTCTGACCAAAAGAGGGGAAAGAAGGGTAACTAACGAAGCATCAGTGGTTGGCAGAGTTCAAATAGAGTCAAGAAGTTACTCTGGAAGTCACGTTTATGAAAGCTTCAGTTAGACATTGGTACATATCCTAACTTGCCAAACCCTAACCAAAACCATTCTAGCCAATCCTAGAGAACACCTAGGGCAACATATAAGATTCTACAAAGGTTTCATGCACTGGAGTAGCTTTCCAGAAATGTACAATCTCCAGATGTGTCCCTTGACCAGATAAATCTTGAAACCTAGAGGGCCCAGCCTTTCCAGTGCGTTAGCTAGTTTCATCTCCCTACCCCATATTATTGGCAGCCCCTTCCAACATGAAAAAGTTAGAATGGTCATAACCCAGATACCCCTAAAGAGAGGGATGGGATCAAAGGTGATGGTGGAGTTGTACAGAGAAAATAGGGTTTAACAAATGAGTATGATTGCTGAATCATTAAATTGATATTTCTTTTAGTCTCCAGTATCTTAGAGCATTTAGAATAAAAACCTAAAATTGTGGAATTGTAATCCATACCAAACTTTGAAATACATTGTACAAACTATTTTATTTTATTTTATTATTTTTTTAATTGACAAACCAAAGCAACATATAAACACAAGCATTCTTGACAAACAAACATTCCATACATGGCTCACAGTGTCATCCCATAGTAGTATATTCATCATCATGATCATTTTTTAGGACATTTCTGCAACTAACTATTGTGCTGTGCTTTGAAATTTATTGCTCTTTTGTATATATATTATTTTTCACACACATAACAAGTTGATTGTGATAAAAAAAATATTTATTCCTTCTAGCCTCCTATGTAACCTGAAGGGAAAAATCTGAGATGATGGTATGGTAGCCCATGACAAACTCTGGGATCTGTTCTGTAACTTTGAAAACTGTTGCTTTTTTTTTTCTTTGCTTTGTGTGTGTTATACTATGCAGTAGAAAAAGTTTTTAAAAAATCTTCCCACAAAGAAAAGCCCAGGACCAGACAACTTCATAAGGAAATTTTACCAAACATTCCAAAGAGAACTAATTGAAGAGAAAGGAGTACCATGTAACTCATTTTATGACGCTAATATCAAAATGTGATAAAGATGTTGCAAGAAAGGAAAGCTATAAGCCAGTCTCCCTAATGAGCATAGATGCAAAAATTCTCAACAAAATACTAGCGAGTCAAATCCAACAACACATTAAATGAATTAAACATCATGACCAAGTGGGAATATACCAGGAATGCAAGGGAGGTTCTACACAAAATCAGTGTAATACAGCACATTAACTAATCAGAAGGGAAGAATCAGATGATCATATTAATTGATGCTGAAAAAGCATTCAACAATATTCAGTATGCTTTCCTGAGAAAAACACAAAAGTTAAGAATCAAAGAAAATTTCCTATGATAAACAGTATATATGAGAAACCCATAGCCAGCATCATACTTAATCGTTAGAGATTCAAAACATTCCCCTAAAATGGAGAATGAGACAAAGATGCCCATTGTCATCACTATTATTCAACATTGTAATAAAAGTCCCTGCTGGAGCAATTAGGAGAAATAAATCAGAGACATACAAACTGGAAAGGAAATAATAGACTCATTATTTGCAGATGACATGACTCTATACTTAGAAAACCATGAGAAATCTGTGACAGAACTACTTGAGCTAATAAAAATATTCAGTAAAGTGGTGAGATGCAAGATCAATGTACAAAAATCAGTAATGTTTCTATGAAACCAGAAGGAAAGATAGATTATAAAGACTGAGATGGTATAATTAGAAATGCCTAGAGTGTACAATGATAGTGACTAAATGTACAAATTGAAAAACGTTTTGCATGAGGAAGAACAAAGGAATGTCAGTATTGCAGGGTGTTGAAAATAGATGATCATTCATATTTTAAAACTTCAACTTCTGTGTGAGACTAAAGTAAGAAACGTTTATTTGGTACAAAATTTATATTTTGACTATCGCATTTCCCACTTTAACTTATGTAGACAGTTTAATTGAACATTATAAGTACGTGGAACCTTGAATAGGTCGTGAGATTTTGTTGGATTGTCCAAGTTAGCGTGGTGTCCCGATAAACCCTAGAGTGATTTGAATAGTGAATAAAGAAGTATTTGCAAAGTTTGCTTGGGGAAATGGGGAGAAAAGGGGAAATTTTCAACTTCCCCATTCAGAAAATTCCTGATATTCTCACAAGCAGTGGGGATAACCAAATCAATATGTCGAGCCCTCACTCTTGGGGTTTGCCCCTATGAAAATTATCCCTGCAAAGGATATGCTAAGCCAACTTAAATTACACCTGAGAGTCACCCCCAGAAAACCTTCTGTTGCTCACATGTGGTCTCTTTTAGTCGACATGACAAGTAAACTCACTGCCCTTCTCCCTTTACATGGAACATGACTCCCAGGAGTGGGACAGAAATCCTAGGATGAGTTGGGACTCATCATCAAGGTATTGAGGAAACCTTCTCAACCAAAAGAGGGAAGAGAGAAATGAGACAAAGTATCAGTGACTTGAGAAGTTTCACACGGTTGCTGGAGGTTATTCTTAATGCATTATATAGCTATCCCCTTTTTAGTTTATGGTGTATTTAGAATGGCTAGAGAAAAGTACCTGAAACTGTAGAGATGTGGTCCAGTAGCCAGGTTTCTTGAGGATGATTGTATAATGATACAGCTTTTGTGATGTGACTCTGTGATTGTGAAAACCTTGTGTCTGATGTTACTTTTATCTATGGTATGGATAGATGAGTAAAAAATATGGATAAGAAATAAATAATGGGGGAACAAAGGTTGAAATAAATTGGTAGATTGAAATGCTAATGGTCAGTGAGAGGGTGGGGTAAGGGGTTTTGCATGTATGATTTTTTTTATTTCTTTTCCTGGAGAGATGCAAATGTTCAAAAAAATGATTATGGTGATTAATACACAACTATGTGATGATATTGTGAGCCATTGATTGTAACCATGTCAACAATGTTTGTAAGTTTGTTGTTTGCAATAAAAATATTTTTTTTAAATAAGCAGTTTTAAAAAGAAAGTAAAAATCAGTAATGTTTCTATACCCAAGTAATCACCTACCTGAGGAGGCAAGGAAAAATTCCATTCAAAATAGCGATTAAAAGAATGAGGTATCTAGGAATAAGCCTAACCAGGGATGTCAAGGACTTCTATAGAAAAACCTACAAAACATTGATAAAAGAAATTAAATATTTAAATAGATGGAAAGACATTCTGTGCTCGTGGATAGGAAGATTGAATGTTGTTAAGATGTCAGTTGTACGCAAATTGATACATTTCAATATAATTCCAAACAATCTACTTTGAAGACTTTGAAAAACTAGTTATCAAAATTATTTTGAAGGCAAAGAGACTCCAAATAGTAAAGATGTCCTTTAAAAGAAGAACAAAGTGGGACGACTAACACTTCCTGACTGTAAGGATTACTGTAAAGCCACAGTGGTCTAAACAGCATGGTACTAAAACTAGGAATGGAATTCAGGTGACACGAGCAAACTTGGAAGTATTTGCTGTCAGTGTCATCATGGTTCATCTCCTAAACTGCATCATTGCTCTGTCCCAGAACGTGGTCATTGGCAAGAATGGAGACCTGCCCTGGCCCCTGCTCATGAATGAATTCAAGTAATTTCCAAAGAATTACCACAACCTCTTCAGTAGAAGATAAGCAGAATTTGGTGATTATTGGTAGAAAGACCTGGTTCGCCATCCCTGAGAAGAATTGGCCTTTAAAGGATGGAAGTAATTTAGTTCTCAGTAGAGACTCAAGAAACCCCCATAAGGAGCACATTTTCTTCCAAGATTCAGATGATGCCTTAAAACTTATTGAGTCTTGGAGGCAGGGCAAGATGGCGACATAGTTAGGTGTGGAATTTAATTCATTCTACAGAGCAGCTAGTAAATAGCCAGGAGCAGTACAGAACAACAGCTGGGAGAAACATCAGTGACTGGACACACACTGTATACCAATCTGGGTCAGGTTGAAAGACTGAGATCCCACACAGGACTGTACATCCCCCAAGTCATGGAGGCTGGCGCCCCTCCTTCATGGGCCAGCAGTCTGGTTTCCCAAGGGGAAAGGGAACAAACTTTATTAGTAGCAAAGGGTTTAGCTCAACCAACTGCTAATTGTGGAATTAATTAACAAATTCTTACTACTGAAAACAGGCCCCCAACACGGATAAACCTGGAATAAGCACTAAAGAAACTAGGCAGAGAGGAGGTGGGGCTGACAGAAAGAATAAGGTTTTTTGAGTTGGACAGCATGAAATACTGGAAAAGGACTGGAACCCTTAAAGGGGGGGGGCACATAGAGCCACATACGAACTCAACCTGTTGATTGACAAACCCAAGGAGCCAAGAGTCTTCTGAAAAAGCTTTTGCTTTTTTTTTTTTATTATTATTTTAAACTTCTTAACAGCTCCTTAGGTAGAATTGGAAGCACTCTCAGGCTCCAGACAAGCTAACTAATCAGGTGAAAGAAGTTAATTCCCTAAAGGATGTATCTTTCCCAAGAAAACGCAGGTGGACCCAGCTCAAGTGGAATCTCTCCTTCAAAGAATTCAGGCCTCTGGGGCTGGAAAACAGAAACAATCATAGCCATCCTACTACTTCACCTCTGTCTCAACCATGTCCCTGGCAGGGAGAGTGCTGAAATTAATGGCACCACATCACTTTTAGCTGGTGGGAAGCCACAGGCAGACAAATACCACACGCTGAGAAGGATAGGAAAAGTACAGAGTCTCGAAGCTTTGTAGGATAGTATCACCCTTAGGGAAAACTGATGCTGGCTACTCTTTCCTCCTGAGACATGGTCCTGCTGGCCTGGGAAAATCTGACTGGGTTCTATAATATTTGAGGAGACCCTCCTCAAAAAAAGGAAAAAAAATAGAAAGTCTCCACATAGGAAGAGTAGGGAACAGAAAAACATGAACTGAAAAATTCTGATCAGTTAAGCAGGACCTATGCTAGAGGTCTAGAATAAGTTGAACTGAATGTCAGAAAATGGAGAACAAAGCCATCCAACAAGAAAATCCTAGGTCAAAGAATGAAAACAACCTCCAGAATAAACTAATGAAATCAGATGCCTAGATGCCAGCAAAAACTAAAGAGTCATGCTAGAAAAATTGAAGATAATGGCCCAAAGGAACAAACCAACACTTCAAATGAAATACAGGAGTTGAAACAACTAATTCAGGATGTTCGAACAGGCATGCAAAATCTCATCAAAAAACAAATCAAGGAGTTGAGGTAGGATATAAAGAAAATGTCCAACCTAAGGTCCCCAGGGAAAGATACCTTGGTTCCAGAAGGCGAGTGACATTCAGGGGTTCTCTCTCAACTGGAAAGGCACATGGCAAACATGGTAATGTCTGCCAGCTTGCTCTGCAGGCTTACTGTTTCATGAAGCTTCCCTGGAAGTGTTTTCCTTCTTCATCTCCAGAGGTCTCTGGCTGTATGGGCTCTAAAGCTTTTTCCAAAATGGTTCTCTCTTAAAGGGCTCCAGTAAGCAACCCCACCTTGAGTGGATGGAAGCAACTTCCATGGAAATCATCAGATCTAAAGTTACCACCCACAATTGGGTGTGTCACATCTCCATGGATAATCAAAAAGCTCCCACCCAACAATATTGAAGGAGAATTAAAGGGCATGGTTTTTCTTGGGTCCACAACAGATTCAAACTGGCACAGACATTTCCTTTCCATATACAAAGTACATTAATTCCATCACAATATCATGAAAGCATAAAACCATTTTGGTAAAAATACAAGTACAATACAGAGTCAGAAACACTACAAAGTCTCGTTCACGTCAGTTACAGGCATTGTCTATCCTAAGGTAGAAATTCTTTTTTTTTTTTTAATTTATTTATTTAAAAAATTAACAACAAACCAAAACATTAACATGTGATTCCGTTCTACATATATAATCAATAATTCACAATATCATCACTTAGTTGCATATTCATCATTTCTTAGAACATTTGCATCAATTCAGAAAAAGAAATAAAATGAAAACACACAAAAAAGATTATACATACCATACCCTTTACCCCTCGCTTTCATTGATCACTAGCATTTCAAACTAAATTTATTTTAACTGTATCATTATTCAGTCATCGTCAAGAAACATGGCTACTGGAACACAGCTCTACATTTTCAGGCAGTTCCCTCCTGCCTCTCCACTACATCTTGAATAACAAGGTGATATCTACTTAATGCATAAGAATAACCTCCAGGATAACATCTTGACTCTGGAATCTCTCAGCCATTGCCACTTTGTCTCATTTCACTCTTCCCCTTTTTGGTCGAGAAGGTTTTCTCAATCCCTTGATGCTGAGTCTCAGCTCATTCTGGGATTTCTGTCACATGTTGCCAGGAAGGTCCACACCCCTGGGAGTCATGTCCCATGTAGATGGGGAGGGTGGTGAGTTTGCTTGTTGTGTTGGCTGGAGGGAGAGGCCACATCTGATCATCAAAAGAGGCTCTCTTGGGGGTGACTCTTAGGCCTAAATTTTAAGCAGACTTGACCTATCCTTTGTGGGGTTAAATTTCATATGAACAAACCCCAAGACTGGGGGCTCAGCCTATAGCTTTGGTTGTCCACATTGCTTGTGAGAATATCAAGAATTCAACTTGGGAAAGTTGAATTTCTCCCCATTCTCCTCATTCCCTGAAGGGGACTTTGCAAATACTTTTCCACTCGCTGATCAAATCACTCTGGGATTCATCGGGGCATCACTCTGGACAGACCAACAAAATCTCATGTCCTACCCAAGTCTTCTCTGGTTTTTGACTGTGAAACTCAGAATACGTTCTCAGCTTACCCCTTTCCTGTTGCATTTCACTATAAGCTGCGAGGACAAACCAGGCTGCACTTTCTACCTTTAGTTTGGAAACCACTTGGCTAAATATCCCAGCTCATGGCTTTAAAAATCTGCCTTCCATCCACAACCAGTGGTCAACTTTGCCAATTTCTCTACCACTTTAAAACAAGGATTGCTTTCCTTGCAGTTTGCAGTAACACATGCATCATTTCTGTCTTAAGTCCTTATCAGAAGAATCTGTAGAGTCCACATTCCTACCAGCAGTTTCTTCAAAGCATTCTAGGCATTCTCTATCAGGCTCTGCACAACTCTTCCAGAATCTTCCCCTTGTCTATTTAAAAAGCTGTTCCACCATGTTTGATATTTGCATACCACAGTACCCCACTATGTGGTACCAAAATCTGTTTTAGTTTATTAATGCTGCCTGAAATGTAACATGCCAGAAATGGGTTGGATTTTATAAAGGGAAATTGTTAAGTTACAAGTTTACAGTTCTAAAGCCATAAGAGAAAAATACCTTGACTCAAGGAAGGGCCAACGATATTCAGGGGTCTCTGTCAGCTGGGAAGAAGGCACCTGGCATCATCTGCTCTTTTCTTCTCCCAGCTTGTCATTTCAAATGGCCCCCTGGCAGTGTTTTCGTTCTGCATCTCCAAATGTCTCTGTCAGCCCTGAATTCTTTCTAAAAATGTTACCTCTTAAAGGAGTCCAGTAGACAGATGAGTTCCCACCTGCCAGCCTTTCCAAGAACATCACCTAGTTTCATCCCCCTATCCCATATTTTCAACACCCCTTTCCAACATGAAAAAGTTAGAATGGGCTAGCCCAAATACCCCTAAAGATTGGGAAAAGGATCAAAGGAGAAGGGAGAGTTATAACAGAGAAGATAGGATTTAACAAATGAGTATGACTGCTGAATCATTATATTGATATTTCATTTAGTCTCCAGTATTTTAGAGCAGCTAGAAGAAAAAACCTAAAATTGTGAAGCTGTAACCCATACCAAACTCTGAAAACTGTTCTATAACTCTTGTTAAGATGTATTTTGAAATGTATTACTTTTTTGTATGTATCTTATATTTCACAATAAAAAAAAAAGTGTTTTATAAGAGGTCTCACCCACAATTGGGTCACATCTCCATGGAAATAACTTACTCAAAAAGATCCCTACCCCACAACATTAAATCAGGTTTAAAGAACATAGATTTTCTGGTATACAAAGCAGTTTCAAACCAGCATAGGTAGAATGACTGAGAAGCAGAATGGCAAAATGTGATACATTTATATTTTGGAATATGGTGCTGCTACAAAAAGGAAGGACATTGAGAGACATGCAATGAAATGAATAAACTTTGGGGACTGTGTTCTGCAGAATAAGCCAGAAACAAAGGAACAAATATGCTAAGGTCTCTTTCACAAACTATTTATAAGAAAATTGGATCCTAGATTGTATGCCCTTATAGCAGCTACACTTAGTCTGAAGTTGTATCTTTCTGGATTCTGAGACACTGAGCTATATGTGTATCAGCAACCATTTCCCTGGTACTTTGAGGATCTCTGTGACACCTAAGACCAAGAAATGAAGTGTTGCATCCTGAAAGTTAGCATAACTATAGATAATAAATTAACTGAAAAAGAGATCAGGCCTCAATTAGAGATAAAAAAGGAAAATAGTCTGCTTTATATGAGATTCTACAAAGCTTCCATGCATTACCTTCCAGAAACCTACAACCTTCAGATGGTTCCTAGGCCAAATAAATCCTGAAGTGCCAGCATTTCTGGTACATCAACTAGTTCCATCCCCCTATCTCTTATTATCTACAGTCTCTTCCAACATGAAAAAATTAGAATGGATATAACCCAAATACCCTTAAAAAGTGGCAGAAAGATCAAAGGTGATGGTGGAGTTATCCAGAGAAGGTCGGGTTTAACAAATGAGTATGATTGCTGAATCATTATACTGATATATCTTTTAGTCTCCAGTGTCTTAGAACAGCTAGTAGTGAAAACCTAAAATTGTGGGATTGTAACCTGTACTGAAATCTGTTCTACAACTAATTGTTGCAGCATGCTTTGACGTTTATTGCTCTTTTGTATATATGTTATTTTTCATAAAGAAGAAAAAGTCGATTATGATGATGAATGCACAGCTATAATGATACTGTGAACCATTGATTTTGCACTTTGTGTGATTGCATGGTAGGTGAATACATATCATTAAAATTGCATTAAAACATGAAACCAATCTGGCTGAGATTGAGGTAAAAGATGATAGTGTATGTACTCTAGGCGTTCACTACTGTAGGAGACCAAAAGCAGAAAGGTTTATTATGTCTCAAACCTAAATTTTCTGTAACACACGATCTAAATCAACCTGTGTGGATAGCTCATTTAAACAACCCAAAATCCTAGGGTCCAGAGCAGAAACGAGGCCTTATAATTCTGTAAAACTTACTATAGTGCCCAGATAATCTCAGACTATGATAGACTGATAATTATGAAGTATTGGTAGAACTGATTAATACTGGAATTAGGAATTAGTTCTTGTAAGAATTACTTCAAAGGTATGATTCATGTACAGAGAGTGCTTATGTCCAGAGTACAGGGGGAAAACCGCTGTTGCATGCTGTGGACTGTATTCAGAAGGAAAACATCAGCACTACCACAGCAACAGCAGAGGTAAGTAATGGGGTGGGGGGACAACAGTTAAGAGGAAATTTAGATTTCCAGTTTGGCAAAGATGTGTTTATTGGTTTTTTTCCTCTTGGGAACAATGAAATTATCTAAAATTGAGAATGTTGATGGACTGTGGACTTTGGGCGCTATACATGATGCCTAATGAATGCAGGTGGGTGAAGGATGCACTGAGAAGTAGCTTGGTGAACGATGGTATATACCTACGAATGAAGGTTGTGCTGCTACAAAAAGGAACAAAGTTGTGAGGCATGCAGTGATGTGAATGAACATGTGAGGCATTTGGTGAGGCAAACAAAATAAGCCAATAACAAAAGATCAACAATGGTATGGTTTCCTTTAGAAAATGCTTATAAGAAAACAGGGGCCTAGATTGTCAGCTTTTATAGCAGATACATTAAGTCCATATTGGGGTTAAAGTGATTCAGAACACAGGGGTAATATATAGACACTATATATTTTATATAGAGAGAACCACACACACCCTTTGAGACCAAAGGAAGAAAGGTCTATTTATCTGGAACTGAAATTTTCTGTAGTATATAATCTAACTCAACCTATCTGTATATCTTATTTGAACAATTGAAACAGGGAGACCAGAATAAGAAAGAGGCCCTTAAATCCTGTATAGATTGTTGTAATATCTGAATATATCCTAGAGTATATTAAGCAGATAATCAAAAAGTATTGGCAAAGTCCCTTGAGGAATGGGAGAAAGAATGTGGATCTATTAAACCTTACCCTTAGGGAATCCCCTGATACTGTGTCAAACTTTAGGGACACCAAAATCAATAGGCCATCTCCTCCATCCTAAGGCTTACTCTTGTGAAGGTTATATAGGCAGTGGAGAAGCTTTGACTGCTGTATTAGCTAGAGCTCTGTAGAGAAACAAAATCTGCAGTAAATATCCATAGATATAAAATTTATAAAAGTGTCTCACGTAACCATGGGAACATTGAGTCCAAGATCTGTAAGGCAGGCTGTGAAGCTGACAATTCCAATAAAGGGGCTAGATGAACTCCACAGGAGAGACTTGCTGGCCGAAGCAGAAACAGAGACTTTCTCTTCTGAATCCTCAAAAACGTTCCAGTGATTAAAGTAAGCATCACTCATTGGAGAGGATACTCCCCTTGGCTGATTACAAATGCAATCAGCTGTGGATGCAGCTGATGTGATCATGATTTAATTCTATGAAATGTCCTCTTAGCAACAGATGGGCCAGCATTTGCCCAATCAGACAAATGGCCATCACCACCAGCCCAAGTTGACACATGAACCTAACCATGACAGTCCACGGTCAACTTGTTAGCTATACACATCGTCTTAAACCATACTCAATCTCTAAATAGAAAACAATAAAATACATTTTTTCCTCACGTAACAATACTCAACTGTCCCATGTACAACTGGAAACACATTAAATCACTCCAGAATAGTGTCCAAGTCCTTGCATAATACTCATTCTTAAACTTGATATCTTACGATTTAAATACTATAACATGAACAAGACAGCATTGCAGTCCTCGTTTCTGTAATCACATTGTTGTAGTTCGTGTTTATCACTGTCTTCTTTCACGATGCATTCCATATTCCCTTTACCCTCAGCAAGCACTTCAGCTGGCCATAATTTTTTGCCTGGTAGGGTGACCCAAACTTTTATTCCTGAAGTTTCAGAGCCATTGGTACTCCTTCTTGGATTGGGTTGTTGCAGTTTTCCATTGATCTTAATCACAGGGTATGGTAGTAATAAAAGATGCCCGAGAGGATCCCCTATATTCCAGGCAAACTCTTCTTTACCTCCATTGTGTATTTGCAGTCCTGTTTCCTCTGATAGGGTCAATTACTGTAGCCAGTAAAGTAATCCCCTTCTTGGCTTGTTGGTTCAGGGGCATGAGTAACCTAAAGTGACCAGGTGGCAGCCTTAGATTCCAGTTCAATGGAATCATTGTTTGTCCTTGTGGAACCACTCCCCCTTTTGGAACTAAAACCTGTAGACCAGCAGAACTCAGGGTTACAGGGACAGGAAGCAAAATTTTTCCCAGTGGATGGCTAGGTGTAATAGTGAGTGGAGCCACTCCCATTTCCACCCCTTGCTTCCTGGACCCATGGATCCTGGCTATGGGAGAAACAGCACCTTACAGTGGACGCTGATTCAGAGCATACACAGCTTCCTGGAGAACATTATCGCAGCCCTGCAAGGTATTGCCACCTAGTTGGCACCATAATTGAGTTTTCAAAAGACCATTTCATCATTCTATCAATCCAGCTGCTTCTGAATGATGGGAATTATGGTAAGACCAAAGAATTCCATGAGCATGTGCCCATTTCCACACTTCATTTGGTGTGAAGTGTGTTCCTTGATCAGAAGCAATATAGTGTGGAATACCATGACGATGGATAAGGCATTCTGTAAGGCCACAGATGGTAGTTTTGGCAGAAGCATTGCATGCAGGGAAAACAAACCTGTACCCAGAGTGTGTCTATTCCGGTTAGAACAAATCACTACCCCTTCCCATGAAGGGAGTGGTCCAATGTAATCAACCTGCCACCATGTAGCCAGCTGGTCACCTTGGGGAATGGTGTCATATCAGGGGCTGTGTGTGGGTCTCAGCTGCTGGTAGGTTTGTCACTCAGCAGTGGGTATAGCCAGGTCAGCGAAGGCCATGTTGCTGAGCCATGCATAACCTCCATCCCTATCACCATGACCACTTTGTTGATGAGCCCATTGGGCAATGACAAGAGTTGCTGGGGAAAGAGGCTGACTGGCGTCCACTCAATTGGTCATTTTATCCACTTATTAAAGCCTTCTTCTGCTGAAGTCACCCTCTGGTGTGCGTTCACATGGGATGCAAAAATCTTCGTTTTTAGCCCACTCTGAAAGGTCTATTCACATACCACTTCCCAGACCTCTTTGTCACCAATTTTGCAATATGGTCTTTCCAAGTCCCTGACATTCCAGCCAAACCATTAGCAATAGCCCATGAGTCAGTGTACAAACATACCTTTGGCCAATTCTCCTTTGGCCAATTGTCCTTGCAAGCAAAATGAACAACCAGGTGCACTGCTTGAAGTTCTGCCCACTGGGAAGATTTCCCTCACCACTGTCCTTCAGGGACACCCAAGAAAGGGGTTGGAGTGCTGCAGTTGTCCACTTTCAGGTGGTATCTACATTTTGTGCTTAATCATCTGTAAACCAGGCCAAAGTTTTCATTTCTTCAGTCAATTCACTGTAAGGAGCTCCGCAAGAGGCCATAGGTCTGGTCTGGAAAAGAGAAGGTAATGTGGCCAGAGGGCAGACCATGGGCATTAGGGCCATTTCCTCATGTAACTAACTTGTGTCCAGGACCTGCTCTGGCCCTATCTTGTATATACCATTTCCATTTTATGATTTCAGTGCTGTGGTACATGCCCAACTTGATGGCTTGGTGGGTCAGATAACACCCAGCTCATGATAGGCAACTCAAGACTCATGGTAATTTGGCGGCTCACAGTTAAGTGTTCAATCTCTATGGCCCAGTAGCAGGCCAAAAGCTGTTTCTCAAAAGGAGAGTAATCTGCAGCAGGTGGTAAGGCTTTGGTCCAAAATCGTAAGGGTCTGGTTGTGATTCTCCTATAGGGGTCTGCCAAATGCTCCAGACAGCATCTTTGCCACTGACACTTCCAGCACCATTGGATCTGCTGGATCTTATGGTCCAAGTGGCAGAGAAGCTTGTACAACAACCTGGACCTGTCGCAGAGCTTCCTCTTGTTCAGGCCCCAACTCAAAATTAGCAGCTTTTGTGGTGACTCAATAAATGGGCCAGAGTAGCACACCCAAATGAGGAATATGTTGTCATCAAAATCCAAAGAGACCGACTAGGCATTGTAACTCCTTTTAGGTCATAGGAGGGGCCAGATGTAGCTTAGAAGGAATATCTTCACCTTAGAAGGGATATCTCAACATGCCCCATAGTACTGGACACCTAGAAATTTCACTGAGGTGAAAGGCCCCTGTATTTTTGTTGAATTTATCTCCCATCCTCTGACACACAAATGCCTTGCCAGTAAGTCTAGAGTAGTTGCTACTTGTTACTCACTAGGTCCAATCAACCTGATATCATCAATATGATGGACCAGTGCGATGTCTTGTGGGAGGGAGAAATGATCAAGGTCCCTGTGGACACGATTGTGACAGAGCTAGAGAATTGATATACCCCTGAGGTAGGACAGTGAAAATATGCTGCTAACCTTGCCAGCTGAAAGCAAACTTTCTGGTGGTCCTTACTAACAGTTATTGAGAAAAAAGCATTTGACAGATCAATAACTCCATACCAGGTACAAGAGGATGTATTGATTTTCTCAAGCAATGATACCACATCCAAAACAGCAGCTGCAATTGGAATCACCACCTGGTTGAGCTTACAATAATCCACTGTCATCCTCCAAGACCCATCTGATTTTTGCACAGGCCAAATAGGAGAGTTGAATGGGGATGTGGGGGAATCACCACCCCTGCATCGTTCAAATTCTTAAGAGTGGCAGTAATCTCTGCAGTCCCTGCAGGAATCTGGTATTGCTTCTGATTTACTATTTTGCTAGATAGGAGCAGTTATATTTGCTTCCACTTGGCCTTTGCCACCATAATAGCCCTCATTGCACGAGTTAGAGAGCCAATGTGGGGATTCTGCCAGTTTCTCATCTATTCCAATTATACATTCTCAAACTGGGGAAATAACTACAGAATGGGTCTGGGGGCCCACAGCACCCACTGTGAGATGGACCTAAGGTAAAACTCCATCAATCATCTGACCTCCATAAGCCCCCCACTCTGATTGGTGGACCAGTGTGACGTTTTGGGTCCCCTGGAATTAAAGTCACTTCTGAACCAGTGTCTAATAATCCCCCAAATATCTAATCGTTTCCTTTTCCCCAATGCACAGTCACCGATAAAAGGCCATCAGTCTCCTTGGGGAAGGCTTGGAGGAAGATTAACAGTATAAATTTGTGGCAATGTAACAGGATCCTCTGTGAAAGGGACCTGGCCTCCACTTCATTCAAGGGGCTCTGGGTTTGTAAACTGTCTCAAGTTTGGAAATTGATTAAGGAGCTGTGACTCTGTTTTTGTAATTCAAGTTAGACTTCTGTTCACTTGACCTAGAACTCTTTTGTTTATACAGCTCAAAGAAGAATTTAGTAGACTGCCCATCTATTGTACTTCTAGGTACACCTTGATTTACTAGCCAATGCCGCATGTCTCTGTGAGTCAAATTATTTTGAATCTTGCTTTGAGTCTGCTATTATGATAGCCACATCTACCTTGTATTTGGTGATTAAATGCTGCCAGCTGAATTCTGCCAATTCAGGATCCAGTCATCCCCATTGTGTTTAAGGGACAGCAGTTCCCATAGCAACATCTGACCTACAAGGAAGTGCAAATTCAGAGCTCTACAGGGGTGATGGCGCTAGTCTCACAAATTTATTTCTCACATTTCCAGTAAAGGGTGCATCCTCTGGACATTCCTGGGGTGTAAGTGCAGGCTCTCCATGATAAATCCACTCTAACATTCCAGTCTCTCTAAGCCTTTGGGACTACGTTATACCAGGGCAGTTCTGGCATTTCAACCTCAGGTAATGCCATCCACCTTTTGAACCATGTTCAACCAACCATCCAAACTCTTGATGCCTTTTCTTACCCCTTGAGCTATAACACTGAATGCAGAATGTCTGCTAAGTGGGCCCATGTCAATAAATTCAGCCTGATCCATCTTTACATTCCTCCCACCATTATCCCCCACCCTTAAAAATACATTGCCACACATACTCCCCTGATTTCTGTCTGTATGAATTGGAAAACTCACAGTTCTTTTGGAGTATAATGTACCTCATGGGTGATACTTTGTACCTCACCTTTTAGGGCCTCTTAGGACTTTAGTTATAAATCTGGAAGAAATGAGGGGTGGTGGGTGTAGGTCATGAAAAGAATTAGGATGCTTCAGGGCATTCCTTTGCCGTTGCATCAGGTGAAACATGATTGATCATTCTAGGGCTAATCCCTTCAGGTGAAGGGTGGATGGCTAACTCCTCAGGGCAGGCTGTAAATGGGGAGCTGTGTCCTCAGAAAAGACTATTACAGGGTTATTTAGAGAAGACTCAGCATAACTTAGGGTTTCCACCTCTCTACCGACATCATTATCAATCCGTATGTCACCATCCCATTTTTCAGGGTCCCACTCCTTTCCAGTCAATGCCCTCACTTTAATGGCAGACACGAGGCATGATTCAGATTTCAGTTTACATTGTAAAGGTGCTATTCTAACAATAATATTCTGAGTCTTGATTTTTGGAGATCTCAAGTCTATGGCTACAGGAATTAAGGTTTTCCTTCAGGGCACTTGTCATGGTTAGGGACAGGTGTCAACTTGGCCAAGTTGTGGTACCTGTTCATCTGATTGGGCAAGCGCTGGCCTGTCTGTTGCAATGAGGACATTTCATAGGATTAGGTCATGATCACGTCAGCTACATCCACAGCTGATTCCATTTGTAATCAGCCAAAGGGGAGTGTCTTCTGCAATTAGTGATGCTAAATCCAATCATGGGAAGCCTTTTAAGGAGGACTCAGAGGAGACAGGTTGCATTCCTGCTTTGGCTGGTGAGCCTCTCCTGTGGAGTTCATCCAGGCCATCCATTGGAGTCATCGGCTTCGCAGCCTGCCCTGTGGATTTTGGACTCTGCATTCCTGCGGTCACGTGAGACACTTTCATAAATTTTATATTTGCAAGTGTTCCCTGTTGATTCTGTTTCTCTAGAGAACCCTAACTAATACAGCACTCATATAAAGTTTATATCTATCAGATGGCACGTAAGCTTCTCATTTGAAGCCTTAAGCCCATCCCTTTCAGTCATTAATGTACTCAGTGTATCTAACAACAACCAGCCAACATCTCTATATCTCCTAGTTCAACCAAACTCCGTAAAAGTGTCAAAACCAGTATCCACCAGAGCCTGGCTTTGCATAAGCAAAGCATTAGAAGAATCCAAAGATGATATTTTGACTATCTCTTTTGCCAATTCACCCTATGGATTGGCAGTATCATTCTAATTACGGGAATCAAAGTCCTTAGTGCCTTTGAGTCCAGTCAGAGTAGAAAACCAATCATAAAAACCCATTTTTAAAATTTTTTTATTAATTAAAAAAAATTAAAAGAAACACAAACATTCCTAACACATACACTCAGCAATTCACTATATCATCACATAGTTGCATATTCATCATGATCATTTCCCAGAAGATTAGCATCAATTCAGAGAAAGAAAGAAAAAGACAACAGAAAAATGAAACAAAATTTAAAAATTTACATACCATACCCCTTACCCCTCGCTTTCATTGATCGCTAGCATTTCGAACTAATTTTATTTTAACATTTGTTCCTCCATTATTTGTTTTTATTACATATGTTCTACTCATCTGTTGACAAGGGAGATAAAAGGAGCATCAGACACAAAGTTTTCACAATCACCCAGTCACTCTGTGAAAGCTATATCATTATATAATCATCATCAAGAAACATGGCTGCTGGAGCACAGCTCTACATTTCAGGCAGTTCCCTCCAGCCTCTCCATTACATCTTGAATAACAAAGTGGTATCTACTTAATGCGTAAGAATAACCTCCAGCATAACGTCTCGACTCTGATTGGAATCTCTCAGCCATTGACACTTTGTCTCATTTCACTCTTCCCCCTTTTGGTCGAGAAGATTTTCTCAATCCCTTGATGGTGGGTCTCAGCTCATTCTAGAGTTTTTCTCAAGCCCACGATGCTAAATCTCCGCTCATTCTGGATTTCTGTCCCACGTTGCCAGGAAGGTCCACTCCCCTGGGAGTCATGTCCCATGTACACAGGGGGAGGGTGGTGAGTTTGCTTGCTGTGTTGGCTGGAGAGAGAGGCCACATCTGAGCAACAAAAGAGGTTATCTTGGGGGAGACCCTTTAGCCTAATTTTAAGTAGGCTTGACCTATCCTTTGTGAGGTTAAGTTTCATATGAACAAACCCCAAGACTGGGGACTCAGCCTATAGCTTTGGTTGTCCACACTGCTTGTGAGAATATCAATAACTCAACTTGGGGAAGTTGAGTTTTTCCCCGTTCTCACCATTCTCTGAAGGGGACTTTGCAAATACTTTTCCACTCACTGATCAAATCACTCTGGGATTCATCAGGGCATCACCTGGACAAACCAACAAAATCTCATGTCCTACCCAAAGTTCCATGTACTTAAGGTGTTCAATCAACTATCTACATAAGTTATATTAGGAGGTGCACTAGTCAAAGTATAGATTTGTACCAAATAGACATTTTTTGCTTTAGTCTTACACATAAGTTGAAAATTTAAAATATTAGTTACCATCTATTTTCAGCACCCTGCAGTAATGACATTCCTTTGTTCTTCCTCATGCAAAAACATTTTTAACATTTGTACATTTAGTCACTATCATTATACACTCTAGGCATTTCTAGATTACACCATCTCAATCTTAATCGTCTATCTTTCTTTGTGACTTCATTTATGCTCCAGCCCTCCTCCCTCTATCATTCTCATATGCAGCTTCATTCAGTGTTTTAACATAATTGTATTACAGTTAGGTAATATTGTGCTG
Organism: Tamandua tetradactyla; assembly: GCF_023851605.1. Classification (NCBI taxonomy): domain Eukaryota; kingdom Metazoa; phylum Chordata; class Mammalia; order Pilosa; family Myrmecophagidae; genus Tamandua; species Tamandua tetradactyla. Next base: position 117,499,317 of record NC_135335.1, read on the forward strand.
TCCATTTCTGAGTTTTTATATTCAGTCCTGTTGCACAATCTGTATCCCTTCAACTCCAGTTACCCAATATCTTACCCTATTTCTATCTCCTGATGGTCTCTGTTACCAAGGAAATATTCCAAGTTTATTCACTAATGTCAGTTCATATCAGTGAGACCATACAGTATTTGTCCTTTTGTTTCTGGCTAATCATACTCAGCATAATGTCCTTAAGGTCCATTCATGTTGTTACATACTTCATAACTTTATTCTGTCTTACAGCTGCATAATATTCCATCTTATGTAAATGCCACAGTTTGTTCAGCCAACCGTCTGTTGATGGACATTTTGGCTGCTTCATCTCTTGGTAATTGTAAATAATGCTACTATAAACATTGGTGTGTAAATGTCCATTTGTGTCCTTGCCCTCATGTCCTTTGAGTAGAGACAGCATATAGATGAGTCCTGTTTTTTAATCCATTCTGCCAGACTATGTCTTTTGATTGGAGATTTAATCCATTAACATCCAGTGTTATTACTGCATGGGTAGTACTTTCTTCTACCATTATGCCTTCTGGATTTTATATGTCATGTCTAATTTTCCTACTTTTTACCTTTACTCATAGTCTTCCTTTCTACACTCTTCTCCACACCTCTCTCTTCTGTCTTCGTATCTGTCTCTAGTGTTCCCTTTAGTATTTCTTGCAGAGCTGGTCTCTTGGTCACAAATTCTCTCAGTGATTTTTTGTCTGAAAATGTTTTAATTTCTCCCTCATTTTTGAAGGACAATTTTGCTGGATATAGAATTCTTGGTTGGCAGTTTTTCTCTTTTAGTGATTTAAACATATTATCCCACTGTCTTCTCGCCTCCATGGTTTCTGCTGAGAGATCTATGTATAGTCTTATTGGGCTTCCCTTGTATGTGATGGATTGCTTTTCTCTTGCTGCTTTCAAGATCCTCTCTTTCTCTTTGACTGCTGACATTCTGATTAGCAAATGTCTTGGAGTATGTCTATTTGGATCTATTCTCTTTGGGGTACGCTGTACTTCTTGGATCTGTAATTTTAAGTCTTTCATAAGAGTTGGGAAATTTTCAGTGATAATTTCCTCCATCAGTTTTTCTCCTCCTTTTCCCTTCTCTTCTCCTTCTGGGACACCCACAACACGTATATTCATGTGCTTCATATTGTCTTTCAATTCCTTGAGTCCCTACTCATATTTTTCCATTTTTTCCCTATATTTTCTGTTTCTTGTTGGATTTCAGATGTTCCGTCCTCCAGTTCAGAAATCCTATGTTCTATCTCTTGAAATCTACCATTGTAGGTTTCCATTGTTTTTTTCATCTCTTCTACTGTGTCTTTCATTCCCATAAGTTCTGTGATTTGTTTTTTCAGACTTTCAGTTTCTTCTTTTTGTTCTTTCCTTGCCTTCTTTATATCCTCCCTCAATTCATTGATTTGGTTTTTGATGAGGTTTTCCATGTCTGTTCGTACATTCTGAATTAATTGTATGTCATTTGAATTGTTGGTTTGTTCCTTTGACTGGGCCATATCTTCAATTTTCCTAGTGTGATTTGTTATTTTTTGCTGGCATCTAGGCATTTAATTACCCTAATTAGTTTATTCTGGAGATTGCTTTCACTTCTTTTACCTAGGGTTTTCTTGCTGGATGAATTTGTTGTCTATCTGTTCTTTGACATTCCGTTCAGCTTTATCTGGACCTTTAACTTAAGTTTTGTTTAACAGAGGAGAATTTTTCAGTTCTTGTTTTCTTGTTTCTTGCCCTGCTTGTGTGGTGCCTTTCCCCCCCACACACTTAGGAGGGGGTCTACTTAGATATTATAGACCCCAGCCAGATTTTCCCAGACCAAACTGGCCTCCTATCAGGAGGAAAGAGTCACCTGCATCGGTTTTCCCCGAGGGTGAGACCCAGCAGGTTGAAAGACTTTCCTGTGAAGTCTTTGGACACTGTTTGTCTTATCCTTCCCAGTATGTTGCACTTGTCTGACTGTTGGTGCCACCAGCATAAGATGATGTGGTACCTTTAACTTTGGCAGACTCTCCCTGCTGGGGGCTTGGTGGAGGCAGAGGAGAGGTTGTAGGCTGGTTTTAATGGCTTCAAATTACCAAGCCCTTGTGTCTGAATTCCTTGATGGAGGGATTCCACCTCTGTGGGGCTTCTCCCCTCCCCTGGGGAAGGTACAAGCTCCAGATAAGCCCCCAAAAGAGCTCACTTCTGCCTATGCCTGGGGCAGTTGCAGCCTGAAAAGTCCTGCTGCTGTATCCAGAGGCTGTCAAGCCTTTGTAGATACACAGCCACAAAAACCTCTGTTTCCTTCTTTTTGCTTTCCCCCCTTTTTCTGTCAGTTCTGCCCCCTTGGCACTGGAGCAAAAATGAGCAACTTCTGCTTTGATCAGTTTCACCTAAGCTGGGGGCCTATTTTTAGTAGTCAGAATTTGTTAATTAGTTCCACAATTGGCGTTTGATTTTGCCCAATCCCTGCTGTTGGTAAAGTCCTTTCCTTTCCCTTCTCGGAAGTGGCCTGTGCAGGAAGGATGCTGGCCGCCACAGCTTTGGGAACTCACTGTTCTAGGGGGTGCTCGCAGCCGGTCCAGCTGGTCCAGAGTGGGGTACACTGTGTGTCGGGTCACTATCGTGGCTCCAGGAGCTGTTCTGTACTGTTTCTTGTTATTTAGTAGTTGTTCTGGAGGACAAACTAAAATGCACACATTGTTAAGCCGCCATCTTGACCTGGAAGTCTTTAATATCCTTCTTTGTGTCTTCTAACTGTTTTACATTTGAAGTCTAATTTATTGGATTCTTGTATAGCTACTCCTGCTGATTGTTGTTTGCATGAAATATTTTTTCCTAACCTTTCACTTTCAACCTATGTTCATCCTTGGGTTTAAGATTTCTTGTAGACAGCATATAGATGGTCCTGTTTTTTAATCCATTCTGCCAGTCTATGTCTTTTGATTGGGGAGTTTAATCCATTAACATTTAGTGTTATTACAGTACAGGTAGTACTTTCTTCTACCTTTTTTACCTTTTGGATTTTATATGTGATATCTAATTTTTCTGCTTCTTCCCTTTACTGATCATCTTCATTTTTACACTCTTCTCCACACCTCTCTCTTCTGTCTTTTGCTATCTGTCTCTAGTGCTGCCTTGAGTATTTCTTGCAGAGCCAGTCGCTTGGTCACAAATTCTGTCAGTGATTTTTTTGTCTGAAAATGTTTTAATTTCTCCCTCATTTTTGATGACAATTTTGCTGGATATAGAATTCTTGGTTGGCAGTTTTTCTCTTTTATTAACTTAAATATATCATTCCACTGTCTTCCCATCTCCATGGTTTCTGCTGAGAAATCTATGTGTAGTCTTAATGGGCTTCCCATGTATGTGATGGATTACTTTTCTCTTGCTGCTTTCAAGATTCTCTCCTTCTCTTTGACCTCTAACATTCTGATTAGTATGTGTCTTGTAGCACGTCTATTTGGATGTATTCTGTTTGGAGTATGCTGCAATTCTTGGATCTGTAAATTAAATTAAACATGAGGTTGGGAAATTTTCAATGATAATTTCCTTTATTAGTTTTTCTCCTTCTTTTCCCTTCTTTTCTCCTTCTGGGACACCTACAACATGTATATTCATGTGCTTCATGTTGTCATTCAATTCCCTGAGTCCCTGCTCATATTTTTCCATTCTTTTCCCTGTATTTTCTTTTGTTTGTCGGATTTCAGATATCCTGTCCTCCAGTTCACTAATCTTATCTTCTGTATCTTGAAAACTGACATTGTAGGTTTCCATTGTTTCTTTCATCTCTTCTACTGTGCCTTTCATTCCCATAAGTTGTTATTTGTTTTTTCAGACTGTTGATTTCTTCTTTTTGTTCATTCCTTACCTTCTTTATATCCTCCTTCAATTCATTGACTTGATTTTTGATGGGTTTTTCATGTCTGTTCGAACATTCTGAATTAATTAGTTCAACTCCTATATCTCATTTGAATTGTTGGTTTGCTCCTTTGACAGGGCCATATCTTCAATTTTCTTAGCATGATTCATTATTTTTTGCTGGTATCTAGACATTCAGTTTCCTTAGTTAGTTTATTCTGAAGATTGTTTTTACTTTTTTTACCTAGCATTTTCTTGCTGGATAACTTTTTGTCTATCTGTTCTTTGACATTCAGTTCAGCTTATTCTGGGCCTCTAGCTTAGGCTTTGTTTAACAGATCAGAATTTTTCAGTTCTTGTTTTCTTGTTTCTTGCCCTGCCTGCATGGTGTCATTTTCCCTTTAGGGGGGTCTACTTAGGTATTATAGACTCCAGTCAGATTTTGCCAGACCAGACTGTCCTCCTCTCAGAAGTTAAAGAGTTGCTTGCATCAGTTTTCCCTGGTAATGAGACCCAGAAGGTTGATAGAGCTTCTAGACTCCATGTTTCTCCTATCCTGCCCAGTATATGGCACTTGTCTGCCCTGTGGAAACTTTAACTTCAGCAGACTCTCCCTGCTAGGGCATGGTCAAGAGAAAGGAGTGGTTATAGGCTGGCTTTAATTGCTTCAGTTTCCATATCTTGGGGTGAATTCCTTGAGGGAGGGATTCCACCTGAGCTGGGCCCCACCCCTCTCCTGGGGAAGGCACAACTCCAGGGAATTACTTCCTTTCACCTGACCAGCCTCTTTGCCTCTCAGACAACTTTAATTCTGCCCTTGCCTGTGGCAGTCGAAACCTCAGAAGCCTTGCAGTTATATGCAAAGACAAGTCAAGCCATAGAAACACAGGCACAAAAATAAAAGAAAAAAAATCCTTTTCATATCAGGACCCCTATTCCTCCACTTTGCCAATCAAGAGCAAGGTTGGTATGTTGCTCTATGTAACTCTAGGTCCTGTGTGCCCCCTCCTTTCCTTCAGGGCACAGAACTTTTCAAGTATTTTATGCTGTCATATCTGAAGAAACCTCTATTGTTGTTGTTTTCTTTTTCCGTCAATCCTACCCCCTCTGTGCTGTGGCAGAAACCAGCAACCTTAGCTTTTACTCGAGGTTCAGTTGAACTGGGTGTCTATTTTTAGCTGTCAGAATTTGTTAATTAATCCCACAATTGGAGCATGGTTGATTCAGCCCCTTGCGATTAGTAAAGTATCTTTCCTTCTGTGAACCAGCCTGTCAGGGAGGGGTGGCATCCTCCACGGCTTGGGGGAGTCACAGTTCTGGGCAGAATTGCAGCTAGTCCAGCTTGTCCAGACGGGTGCGCTGTGTGTCCTGTCACTTATGTGGCCCCAGCAGTTGTTCTGTACTGTTCCTGGCTATTTACTAGGTGCTCTGGAGGACGAACTAAATTGCAAACCTCACTAAGCCACCTTCTTGGACCTGGATTAAGGGGAAACCTCCACTGTTGCTCCAATGTGATCTCTTTCGCTCTAAGCCCAACTCTGCAAGGAAAGCCTTTACCTTTCCTCCTACATGGAACATGATATTCAGTGGTGAAAGTCTTCCTGACAACATGGGGCATGACTCCCAGGGATGAGTCTGGCCCTGGCAGTGTGGAATTGACAATGTCTTCCTTACCAGAAGGAAAAGGAGTGTTATGAAAGAAATCATCAATGACTAAGAGCGCTCAAAATACAGTCAAGAGGCTATTCTGGAGGTGGCTCTTATGCAAGCTTCAGTTAGTTCATGCTAATTGCCATGGTTTGTGTGCATAAAAAAAAGATTTATTTATTTTTTTATGTGTACATAAAAAAAAGATTTATGTACCCCAGAATAGCCCTTATTTAATCCTAAGCAATCTTGTGGGAGCAACCATTTCTCTCAATCCCTATTCAGCATCATAGGTTGGAAACTTGATTGGATTATTTCCATGGAAATGTGACTCAATCAAGGTGGGTATTAAACTTGATTAGATACAGCTGTGTCCTCACCCATTTGGGTGGGTTTTGATTAGTTCACTGGAATCCTATAAAAGAGGAAACATTTCAGAGAAAAGTGGGAGATTCAGAGAGAGCAGAGAACATGATAGCCTTGAGAAGCAGAGTCCACCAGCCAAGGACCCTTGGAGATGAAGGAAAGTGCCTCCCGGGGACCTCCATGAAACAGGAAGCCAGGATAGAAAGCTAGCAGATGATGTTGTGTTCATCATGTGCCTTTGCAGATGAGAGAGAAATGCTGACTGTGTTCGCCATGTGAGAGAAAAACCCTGACCATGTTTGCCATGTGCGTTTTCAGATGAGATAGAAACTGACCATGTTTTCCATGTGCCTTTACACTTGAGAGAGAAACCCTGAACCTCATTGGCCTTCTTGAGTCAAGGTATCTTTCCTTGGATGCCTTAGCTTGGACTTTTCTATAGACTTGTTTTAATTGGGACATTTTCTAGGCCTTAGAACTATAAATTAGCAACTTATTAAATTCCCCTTTTTCAAAGCCATTCTGTTTCTGGAATATTGCATTCTGGCAGCTAGCAAACTAGAACCAACATCACTCCTGTTAACTCAGAAAAACACTTAGGGTTTGAACTGAGACTCTATAAAATCTTCATTCATTCTGAAAAAAAAAGGTATATCCAGTTTGTGAAGCAAGTATAAATGTAGAAGTGTCACTGTTTTTGGTAATAATGATTTTCTAAATCCAGATCAAATGAATTTCTTCCTTTCTGTATGAAATTTAGGTTTTTATGTGTGATATTATCATGATATGTTATCATGTCATATTCATATTTTAAAAAAAGTTTCATGCACTAAATTTGCTTTCATGGAACCTATGATTTCCAAGGTTTCCTAGGCCAGAATAATCCTGAAACCTAGAGGGACCAGCCTCTCCAACCAATTACATCTTCTTATCCTTTAGTGTTGATACCCCTTCTCAACATGGAAAAGTCAGAATGGGCATTGCCTAGAGATCTCTATAGATTGGGAGAAGGAGTTACAACAGAGAAGATAGGATTTTAAAAAGGAGTATGACTGTTGAATAACTATATTGGTATTTCTTCTAGCGTCCATTGTTTTGGAGCAGCTAGAAGAAAAATCTCAAATAGTGAAATGGTAACCCATAACTAATTCTGAAATCTGTAACTACTTGTTGAACTGTACTTTGAACATTATTGCTTTTTCTTTCTTTTCTTTGTTTTTGTATATATGTTATATCTCATAAATAAAAATGTTTTAAAGTATATCATGGCAGGGGAGAAGGAAAAGAGAAATGGGGAAGAGTCTTTGTCTGGTGCCCATGTGCCAGCCTGACAGGCAGTCCCATGTTTCCACCTATTAGCTGTGTGACTTGAACAAATTGCTAGTTAGATGGAGTTCTTCATATGTAAAATTGGAAAAATATTACTACTACTTCATAGGGCCATTGAAATTATTAAATGAGTTAATAGTTCATTCACTTTAAAAAGTTTTCTTTAATTCTCAAAATTTCATAGGATATAAGGAAATTTTAGTAAAGTCCATCATGATTAGATAGTCAGTATTTGTGCCACTTTTGAATCACCTCAATAGATTTCAATCTGACATTTAAATCTTGATTTATATGAAATAAAGTGGTGGGTAAGAGCATAAACCCTTGAATTCATCTTGGCTTAGATCTTAAACTAGAAGAGAGCTTCCACACATCTCTAAGCTTCCATTTCCTGGACCATCACATTCACCTTATAGGATGCTGTAAGTGTTCAATGAGTTGAGAGTAAAGCACCTTGGAGAGGTCCTCACCCCTTAGACTCTGATGTTTTGTCATCTTCCCCACCTTAGAAGACAGTGCTTTTTTTAAAAAAAAAATGCAGTTTTATCAGAAGGAAAGACATACGATAAAGACTGAGATGGTATAATCTAGGAATGCCAAGAGTCTATAATGATAGTGACTAAATGTACAAATTTAAATATGTTTTGCATGAGGAAGAACAAAGGACTGTCGATAATGCAGGGTGTTGAAAACAGATGGTAATATTTTAAAATTTTAACTTATGTGTGAGACTAAAGCAAAAAATATTTATTTGGTGCATTTTCGATTATAACTTATGTGGACAGCTTAATTGAACATCGTAAGTACATGGAACCTTGAGTAGGGCATGAGATTTGTAGGTTTGTCCAGAGTGATGCCTTGATAAATCCCAGAAGGATTTGAACAGTGAATAAAAAAGTATTTGCAATGTCCCTTTGGGGGAATGGCAAGAAAGAGGGAAAATTCAACTTTCCCAAGTGGAAAATTCTTGATATTCTCAAGCAACCAACGCAATAAGCTGAGCCCCCAATCTTGGGGTTTGTTCATATGAAACTTAACCCCACAAAGGACAGGTCAAGCCTACTTACAATTAGGCCTAAGAGTCACCCCCAGGAGAACCTCTTTCATTACTCAGATGTGGCCTCTCTCTGTCAGCCAACACGACAAGCAAACTCACTGCCTTCCCCCTCTCTATGTGGGACATGACTCCCAGGGGTATGGACCTTCCTGGCAATGTGGGACAGAAATCCTAGAATGAGCTGAGACTCAGCATCAAGGGATTGAGAAAACCGTCTCAACCAAAAGGGGGAAGAGAGAAATGAGATTTTTTAAAAAATTGTCAATGGCTGAGAGATTCCAAACAGAGTTGAGAGGTTAGCCTGGAGGTTATTCTTACGCATTAAATAGACATCACCTTTTTAGTTAAGGCATAACAGAGAGGCTGGAGGGAACAGCCTGAAAATGTAGAGCTGTGTTCTAGTAGCCATTTCTTGAAGATGATTGTATAATGATATAGCTTTCACAATGTGACTGTATGATTGTGAAAACCTTGTGTCTGATGCTTCTTTTATCTACCTTATGGGCAGATGAGTAACACATATGAATTAAAAATAAATAAACAATAGGGGGAACAAATGTCAGAATAAATTTAGTAGATTGAAATGCTAGTGATCAATGCAAGGGAGAGGTAAAGGGTATGGTATGTATGAATTTTTTTTTCTGTTTCCTTTTGATTTCTTTTTCTGAATTGATGCAAATGTTCTAAGAAATGATCATGATGATGAATTTACAACTATATGATAAAAAAGAATGTTCATATTGTATGTTGATTGGTTTTATTAATACAAATTTTTAAAAATGCAGTTTTAGTGAGATATATTCACATACATACAAACCATCTGAAGTATACAATCACTGGCTCACAGTATCATCATATAGTTGTGCATACAACCCCATGATCAATTCTAGAACATTCTCTAAAAGGAAAAAGGAAAAACTCAAATCCTCCCATACCCCTTATCCCACCACCCATTATTGACCTGTACTATTGGTGTAATAATTTGTTACTATTGATGAAAGAGTATTAATATATTATTATTAACCATAGTCCATAGTTTATAATAGGTATATTTTCCCCACATATACCCTATTATTAACTCCTTGTAATAGTGTCATACATTTGTTCTAGTTCATGAAAACTTTTTTATATTTGTACAGTTAATCACATTGTCTATCACAAGATCCACCATTGTGCATTCCCATGTTTTAACCTCCAACTTTACTTCTGATGACACACGACTCTTAACTTCCCCTTTCCATCACATTCAAACACCATTCAGCATTGTTAATCTCACAATAATGTGCTACCATCACTTCTATCCATTTCCAAACATTTAGGTTCTACCTAAATATTCTACATGTATTAAATAATCGCTCCCCATTCTATAGTTTATGTCTGAGTTTACATATTATAATTAGTTCATATTAATGAGATCATACAATATTTGTCCTTTTGTGTCTGACTTATTTCACTTAATATAATGTCCTCAAGGTTCATCCATGTTGTTGTGAGCTTCAGGACTTCATTCCTTCTTATTGATGAATAATACCCCATTGTATGAACATACCACATTTTATTTATCCATTCATCCTGAGAGTGCTTTTATGATTAAAGGTGTTAAATATCAGTCTCTCGTACTCCTAATATTTGAAGAATATTTCTCTCAGACTTGTTGCAAAGACAATTTACATTAGCTGATAAAGAGGCATAGGTAAGTAGGACAGAGGTTGTTAAATCAATATTCAAAAATCTTCACATGGTTAGAATAAATTTTCCTTATAATTATATTTCATTCCACAAATTGGTGTCCATTTACTCCTGGATATACTGTCCATTTATTTATTTCATGGGGATAAATTTTAATTTTAATTTGAAAACAAATATACAACTAAGACTGCATTTTAGGCAAGTACGTGGCTAAACAAACTTTGAAAAGCAAGTAAAAATTGAAAAAATATTTCTGTGCCAGCAGTACAAGAAAATAGTGCATGAATGCCTGGATAACATATCATTGTGCAAATAGTACAACTTCATATAATGTTAACTGTACATAGTTCATGCAAAGTTACAACCCCATACTTCAATACGTCATCAACAGGCTGAGAATGTCAAAAAATCTACCTTCAAAAATGGCAAAACTCCAGTGTTCCCTCATTTGACCAAACCCCATCTAAGTAAGAGTTTAGTTGTATGCAGTGTAAGCTACATGCAGTCTGTTAATTGACCAGTTTTCTAAAATAAAGTTTAAAAGTTTAAGGATGGGCAGTAAGATAAAGCATAGAAAAATATAACAATAAGGGAAGAAATCTTTTCTGTATAACTTACAAACAAAACAAGTAATCTTTTGGCTGCTATCATTTATACAAACTGTACATAATTTATTTGACCATCTCCATCAATATCTGCTTCCCTGATTATTTCATTGACCTTTTTATCTGTTAACTTCTCTCCAGGATTTGTCATTATGAGGTCTTGGTGCACTAATATAGATGTTGCTCTCTTTACCAAAAATAGGAAATACTTCTCTAATTTCTTCTTCACTGTGTGTCTTTCATTTCTCTTGCCATCATTGTCACATTCTGGGAAGTCAACTTTTGCCATTGCCATCAGTCTCTACTTCATTAATCATATTTTGTAATTCTTCTTCCATGGAACTCTGCCCAAGAGACTTCATTACAATTCCTAATTCCTCTATTGTGGTGGTTCTATAACCATTCCTATCACATAATTAAAAAGATGCTTTGTCTTCTTCAGTTGGCTGGTGAGCTATGCTGCAAGGGCTCCTGCTCTCATACAACCACTCAGCGCTACAGGTCCACTCAGACCTGTAGTGGTTTTGAGATATCAGAAAACTGTATCTAGTTCTTTAGACTAATTTTTAAAAAAAAATAAAGTTTAATTTCTCCAATTATAAAGGCAATATATGCTATTTAAATACTTGGTAAGTAAAAAGGAATAGGAATAAATCTATGGAACTAACTTCTAATGATATCACTTTCAGCATGTTAGTTTTAAAAACCTTTCTTATTTTTATAAAGCATTGTAAATATAACTCATGGTAGAAATTCAAAAACAAACAAAGGAAAGGAAGTAAAAATTCCCTTGTATCCCACAATCCAGAGAGAACCATTTTAACATTTTGGTATATATTAATCCAGTGTTTTATATATTTTAAAAACAGGATCATCCTTACACATGGAATTGCAAATCTTCCAATTCACAGAACAAAATATTGAATACTTCCATGTCATTAAATATTTTCCTACAATATCCTTAATGGTTGCTTCCTTTTCGTTATATTGATGCTCCATAATTTAATTCTAATATTCTACTATTACATAGTGTTGTAGTTTGACTGCTGCTGAAACGCAATATACCAGAAACGGAATGGCTTTTTAAAAGGGAAATTGAATAAGTTGCTAGTTTACAGTTCTAAGGCTGAGGAAATGCCCCAATTAAAGCAAGTCTATAAAAATGTCCAAATTAAGTCACCAACAAGACGTTACCTTCACTCAAAAAAGGCCAATAAAGTCCAGGCTTTTCTCTCAGCTGGAAGCGCACATGGTGAAGTCTCTCAGTTTTCTCTCCTGGCTTCTTGGTTTTATGAAGCTCCTAAGGAGGCGTTTTCCTTTTTTTATCTCCAAGAGTCACTGCCTGGTGGACCCTTTGCTCTATGCTTCTGTGGCATTCTGTGTGTGGCTTTCTCGTGGCTCTAAAAAAGGGACTCTCTCCAAAATGTTTCCTCTTTTAAAGGATTAATGAGTGGAGTTACAACTCCATGGAAGCTACCTGACCAAAAGTTACCACCCATAACTGGGTGGGTCACATCTCCATGGGAACAATCAAAATGCTCCCAGCCAGCAATACTGAATGAGGATTAACAGCAACGGCTTTTCTGGAGTCCATCACAGAGTCAAATCAGCACACATGGTAATGGACTTCTTTTAGTTAATCACTGTTTACAACCATGGTATTTTTTTACCCTGAGGATAAACTTCCAGAAATGAAATTGCTGGATTAAACAGCATGCTCTACCTGGTGCCTGCCCATTCAAAAAGAACCAAAAATACACACACAAAAAAACATGCTCTAGCATCTCCTAGCTTTCTTTTCATTTCATAAGGCTTCCCCAGGGGCATTTTCCTTCTGTTCCAAAGGTCTCTGACTGTGTGGACTCTATCCATTCTGAGCCTTTCCCAAAATGGTTCCCTCTTAAAGGGCTCCAGTAAGCAACCCCACCTTGAACAGGTGGAGACTCATCACCATGGAAACCATCTAATCAAATGCTACCACCCACAATTGGGTGGGTCACATCTTCATGGAAGCAATCAAAAAGATCCCACCCAGCATTTTTGGATGAGGGTTAAAGGACATGGCTTTTCCCAGGTACATAATAGCTTCAAACTAGGACAGGGGTAAAAAAATCGGGTAGATTGCAATACTCGTGGTCAATGACAGGAAGGGGTAAACGGTATGGGATGTATGTTATTTTTTCTTTGTATTATGATTATGGTGATGAATACACAACTATATGATGATATTGTGAGCCACTGATTGTATACTTTGGATGGACTGTATGGTGTGTAAAAAGTTTTTTTAAAAAGCATATTCTATACATGTCTATTTTTAATTACCCTTAAAGTTTGTATCAATTTATACCTCTGTCACCAAGTTGAATTTGTATTTTCCTTAACCCCTGACCACTTTAATTTTAATTTGCCATTTTTAAACACAGATATGATCACATACAATAAGGTATTATACACATGCATAAAATTTATATGTACATACAATTTAACATAACAGCACTTTCGCAATCTAATTATATTGCTATACAGTAATTTAAATTATTTTACTCATTTTAATGCATTTTTAGTGTTCTTGTGCTACGTTTTTTTTGTATCTTAATTTTTTTATTCTCATACATTTTATTCTACTATTAAAATTCTCAAACAGTATTTTATAGTCTATGACTATTTTACAATGTGGATTTAACACAGTATCTTTCTCATTTCCCTACTGGTAGACACTTGAGCTGACTAGAGAATCTCATTATACTGTAACACTCTTTTGATGACCATCCTTATACGTTTTCTTTATATTTTAGAAATATTTAAGGCAGAATTTCAAAAGAAGAATTATTGCAAAGGACAAACATTTTTAATGTTAATGTTACAATCGTCAAACTGTTTTTCCCAAAGTTGTGTAAACACATATATTTATCACCACTGTGTGGGTTTGAATCTGTGGTGTACCCCAGAAAATGTCCTTTAATCCTCATTCATTATTGCTGGGTGGAAACTTAATTAGATTATCTCCAGGGAGATGTGACTCGCTCAATTGTGGGTATTAACCTTGGATTAGAGGGAGATGTGACTACCCATTCCAGGTGGTCTTGATTAGTTTACTTAAAAAGAGGAAACATTTTGGAGAGAGTCCCTTTTTAGAAATTCTGAGAGCCATGAAAAAGAGCCCACGCTGCCAGAGACCTTTGGAGATAAAGGAGCATGTTCCCTGGGGAACTTCACGAAGCAAGAAGCCTAGAGAGGAAGTTAGCAGACATTGCCGTGTTTGCTATGTGCCTTTCCAGTTCAGAGAGACACCCTGAACTTCATCGGCCTTTCTTGAGTGAAGATAACCTCTTGTTGGTGCCTTACTTTGGACATTTTTATAGACTTTCTTTAATTGGGACATTTTCATGGCCATAGAACTGTAAACTTGCAACTTATTAAATTGCCCCCTTTAAGAGCCATTCCATTTCTTGTATACTGCATGCTGGCAGCTAGCAAACTAGAACCACCACCATGGAAAGTATGTTTTATCCCATTTCCTAGCACTCACATAATTTTTTCTGATCTTTGCTAATTTGATATCATAATTTATGATTGTTTTCTATTATAGTTGAATATTTTTCCATGTTTGCTAACCATGCATAATCCCCTCTTTTGTGAACTGTCAGTTCATTCCTTTGCCTATCAATCAACTGGAGTTTAACCATCTCAATCAATTTTGGAATTATGTATAATATGCATATATATTTCCTAAAAGAACCTTTCTAGTTTTTGTAATTTTGTTTTCACATTTTGAATTTTGGTATTGTTAAATAATCCCAAATCCTTCCTAGCATCATTTTTTTTGTATGCTGTATGGCAGGATCACATTTTATTATTTTTTCCATGTGAGTATCCTGTTATTTGCAGAACCATTTGTTGAATTTTTCTTTGTTTGTTTCGCTTATCTGTTTGTTTTTTGGGAGATGCATGGACTGGGAATTGAACCTGGGTCCTCTGCATGGCAGGCGAGAATTCTACTGCTGAACTACCTTTGCATCCCCCTTGCTTCATCTTTAACACAATTATAAATGGCTTCATATTGTTTTTACCTTAATATTGCATCTGTTTAAGTAAGCAGTATTTGTATAGCCACATCTTTGCTTTTGACTAGATCATAATTAGATAATAGTTCTATTATAACTGCTAACAATGTAATGAATATTCTTTGACATAATTTTGTGATGCTATTAATATAGTAATATTCCCAAAAGGTATTAAAGAGTATTACCATGTAATATTTATAGAAAGAGAGAATAAAATTAAATGGCCAAAAATTCAGCATCGGAATCAAGATATTAATCAGAATGGTCTAACTGACAGAATTCTGTGCAGACAAAATGTCACCACTCTAACAAAAAGAAAGCCTATGAATGAAGCCAGCAGTGATTGAATAAACTAACGCCAAAGTCCACCATCATCACTTTTTTAATTGAAGTTAACCTGAAGAAATTGCTTTTAAATTTTATATGGCAGGTGAAAAATCCTGAGAAGGGCAAATAAACAAGATAAATGTATTTCAGAAATTAACATTGCCACTGTTGGGCATTGTTACTCCTTAGAACAATAATTTATATTTTCATATTGTTTCTTTAGACAATCTATACTCTCTATAATTGGTCTAAACAGTTAAATAAATTGTTTTTCTTCCCAACAAATCATTTTTTCTTGTTTTTACAGTTATCAAACTGAAAAATTCATATACAATATTAATGTAATTTATAAAGTCAAAACATAATGCTAGTACTATGTGATGATATTGTGAATTACTGATTATGTATGTAGAATGGAATGATCAAAATAGGGATGTTTGCATTTATTTGGTGTTGTTTGTATTTTAAAAAACATAACGCTAGTAAATTTCTTATAAAAAATGTAAACTGTTGCCTAAAATTTAGAAATACCTAGAAAGCATACATCTTGGAGCATTTACACAATCCTTTTTAAAAGTCTCTTGATATAAACAGCTCTCAGTTCTAATTTCAATGGGCTTCAAAACATGATACCTGATGGCAAAGAACAGGATTTTTTCAGAGTTCCTGTATAGTTTTGATCAGTTTCAGGGTACTGGATTGAACAAGTGCAATCCACAGAATTAAAATTTTGGATATTTGGACAAACAGGATCATGCAAAACAGAGAATTCTGAAGTTTTATGGCAGGGGTTTCTGAGTGGAAAATAATCTTCCATGAGATTTTTTTCATTGTTCTGTTTTGAGGTAGTATCTTTGTCTTCCAATGCCCGAGCAAGCATGTAACTAACTTTTCTTTGATGAGCCAAAGCTTCTTCTTTATCATTCAACTACATGCAGAGAAATAAAAATTAGTCAATGTATCATAGAATATACAGCTATATTAACAGAAATAAGTTTTACAGTATTTTGTCAAAACATTCAATCCTTAAAATGTCAAGTCAAAGAAATAAGTTAATTAGGTGCCCAATGATTCCCAAACATTACACTGCATGTGATTAGGATTTTTTTTCAAAGAAGGAACAGAAGACAATGTTCCATCTATTGAAAGTATAAATCACCTAGAGATAAAGAGAAAATATGTATGGGTTAATATATACAAATACACATTAAATATATATGTGTATAATAGATATATTATGTTGATAAGAATAATATCAACATATACTATCTCTAAAAGAAAATAGAAGTTTTTATCTATATAAAAGATTTATATATTTATATGCAAATAAATTTATATGCAAAAAATCTTCTAAACTGTTGATATAGCATGAGTCTTACTTTAGTCATCTATGGAATGAAATAGCAGGACTGATTTCAGGGTTGTGGCAATGATTATAGGATATAATTAATGAGGAAGTACCTTAAAAACTTAAGCAATGCCTAAATAAAGAGAAGGTCTCATCATGAACTATATATATAAACACAGACAACAGCTGGCTGGAGTTAGTTATGTAAGTTCCCCCTTTTCAGAGGTTTGGATTTAAACTTGGACAGGAAGACCATGCATGGGAGAAGCAGGAAGGCATCCAGGGAGTTTCAGGAAATGAAGACTGACTTTGGAGGATGGTACTCCAACTGAGAAAAAGGTATGAGAGGGAAGTATAGAGTGGAATTACTAGGAAGCAAATAGGTTAGCTTAAGCACAACCTTGGACAGAAAGAAAGCAGATACTAACCAAGTCTATTAGCATTTTAAGGACTTCTTGAGGATTATCCTGGTCTTCAATCTTCTTAAAACTGTTTTCTGAAGGGAGCATGCCCAACAGTTTCTGCCATAAGCTCTTCTTATTCCTTTGTGATAGAAGATCTAAAATGAAACATTAAAATCCAACTGAGGGCAGGCCATGGCGGCTTAGCAGGCAGAGTTCTTGCCTGCCATGCTGGAGACCCAGGTTCAATTTCCGGTGCCTGCCCATGCAAAAAAAAAAAAAAAAATCCAATCGACACAAAAAATTCAGTGTAGCGAAAACCACACACTTTAGAGTCAGGACTGCAAACACAGCAAGGGCCACGATGTGAGAAAAACTGTGCTGCCCTGCCTCATCTGCATAGCTGCTGCTCAGCAACAGCAGATGGCTGCCAAACAAGAATGTGATCCAGATCATCACAGCCTTCTAGAGAGCCAGAAATCCAGATTTTCACATGAAATCTCCTAATTTTAAATGTCAGCCACTAATCCAAATTATTTGAAAACATTACGGAGCTCTAACAAAACATATCTGCAGGCAACATGAAACCTCTGAACCATGCAAACACTGCTTCTAAGACACAAAGGCCTGGATCTGAATCCTCATTTAGTCACTTAATGGCTGTTTGGGTTACTTAAATTCTCTGAGTTTTACTTTCCTAACCTTTAAAATTCGAGTAATGTTATCTATGCTTCAGTGTTACTGTGACATTAAATAATATAATACAGTTGTGAAAACACTCAGCTTCTGGCATAACACTACGTACCCTGAATCATGCACACTGATATACTTTTTCGTCCATAAAAATGATGCAATTTGTATTAAAAGGTATAAAATTAATAGATTCATATGAAGAAAATTTCAAGAATGCTTTGCAAATGGTCTCCCCCTAAAGAAAAACTGGGAACAGACAGGGCACACTCCTCCTTCCACCCAATCCTGACACACCACAGTGACTGGCTCAGAACACCCCAATCTCCCATGAGAAACTGGCAAAACAAAAGCCAGGCAAGTTGATGCTCTCATCAATGGTGAATGCTCATGAGCAGATGTGTCTGTCTCCATTGTTCAGTCCAAAGAAAGAGAAATGTGTTTAAAAGCTACCGCTCTTTCAGAACTTGTCAAACCAAGAAGAAAAGTTGATACTATGTGTTAACCAAATATAAGAAAATCACAAATACCAATCATACTGCACCTGTTCAGATTACTGAAATATATTCTAAAATGAATCAGTCTTGTCACTAAGAAACAGAAAGAACTACAGAAATTTACATATATAAAAGCTCTGCATTGGGGCGGGCCGCGGTGGCTCAGCGGGCAAAGTGCTTGCCTGCTATGCCGGAGGACCTCGGTTCGATTCCCCGCCCCAGCCCATGTAACGAAAACGGAGAAACAAAATACAATAAAACAAGAAAATGTTTAAAAGATGTTTCCCTTTCTTCCTCTCTTCCTTCCTTCTATCCTTCCTTCCTTCTCTCTGTCTTTCCTTAAAAAAAAAAAAAAAAAAAAAAAAAAAAAAGCTCTGCATAGATTAATTAGTTATGTTACGACAACTACCAGTTTGTCTTGAGTACCTTGCTGAAACAAAGACTGGCAGCTGTAACTCCTAGAAACCTACTTTCTATGAAAAAGATTGCTGAGGTCTGTCAGTAACTGAGAAAGGCAGGAATTCTGGGATATAAAATGAACACTTACTGAAGTGAAAATGAATGTGAATCTATCCCCTAAGTAAAAAAAGAAGCCTCGTCTACATTAGCAGTAGACTTATGACTTACTTCTAGGCAGAGTTAGGGGCCTTCCATGCAGGTGACAGAATGACAGGCTTTCCCAAGAGCCTGGCTTTCCCTTCTTGTTCCTCCTGCCCATCACCCCACACCACCCCATTGGGAAAAAAAGCAAATAATTAAAATGTGGTTTCCAAAGGGATATGTCTTAACTAACAACACAGAACACCAGGCCTGTTTTCAGAGAATCCCTTTTAAAATATTGCCTCTAATTCCCAACAAGGTCCTAGCTCTAGCGATAAGCTGGAGGAAGGTCACCTGTAGATGATATGTTGTCCCTGGTAGTCCTAGATAATCTTACTGTTTTCACCAAATCCTAAAAGCCTATAATAAACGCGTGGGCAAGGTTAGCTTATTTTCATGGCAAAAACACTTGCCCTGAGTTGGAATTTAAGGTTATAACTTCAGCCTTTATCAAAGGATATTACCAAAAAACAGCCATAGGAGAATTGATTTTATAATTATAAATTATTAGGGACTTTGCTTGATGGCCTCATAAGTCTAATGTCAGAAAGTACTTGTAGAATTTAATGTCAGGACAAGTGTGGAATACCTTTTTTGAGCATAAGAGTTGTGAGATATTTTTCCTCACATCCACCAAATGAACACTAAATATACAGCTTTAATGACCTGCTTTTAGCTACATTTATAGTCCTGATTTATTGTTTGTATTTTTATTATCCGTGTAAGCCCTTTCTTGCCTTTTCAGGAAAAGAGGTAGGGTCAAGTTTTGTCGATGAAGCTAAAATTCATGATAGATGACCCTATACTATTACTAATATGTACTATTTGAAAATACATATTTCGTACCAAATAAGTACCTGCTATCAAAGGCTTCATTTTAGTACTACAGGATGCTTATTAGTCCTGAAGTTCATTTGAATATAAGATATTCTGAAATTAGGATTATGGTTTTTACATATAAGAAAATATTTAGACAAACAGTCATCTCAGAATTTTAATACTAAAACATTTGAACTTACTATAAACTTCCCTGAAATTCTTCTTGATTAATAACTGGTGTAAAACTGTAGTTTAATTGGCATTGTTTAATTGAAGCAATGAATTCTACTGAATACTGATAAATTAAAATTGATATTAACTATTTACAGAAACAAATTTCTAAGCATAAAGGATTTCTAAAGAACACACTGTTTATACTGAAAGATCTTCCTCGATTGTAATTTTTTTCTCTCGTACCATTTTTATATATTTTGTTCATACTAATCCAATAATACTCACAATTGCCTTGAATTTCTGATAGGCTTATGAACCAAAAACTAAACTCAAATTTATAGTTCATTTTTTCAACTAAACATGATCATTAAATGATAGTAGAGTACTGAAAAAGTTATTCTCCTGTTATTTTATGGTTTCTTGATCAAGTATCTCATCAGCATCTAAGTGATCTCCTTTTTCCATAGTTGCTACATTTTTAAGCCTAAACTATAGGAGATGCCAAAATGGCAGCTTAGCAAGGTGCGCGATTTAGTTCATCCTCCAGAACAACTACTAAATAACGAGGAACAGTACAGAACAGCTCCTGGGGCCACATCAGTAACCAGACACACAGCGTACCCCAGTCTGGACCAGCTAGACCGGCTGCAAGCCCCCCTCAGAACCGTGAGTTCCCCAAACCGCAGTGGCCAGCACCCCTACCCCACAGGCTGTTTCCCAGAGGGGAAAGGAAAGAGACTTTGCCAGCAGCAGAGACTGACCACAATCAAACGCCAACTGTGGAATTAATAAACAAATTCTGACTACTAAAAATAGACCCCCAGCTCAGGTGAACCTGGTCAAAGCAGAGGTCGCTCATTTTTGCCCTGGCACCAAGGGGTCAGGGCTGATGGAAAAAGGAAAAAAAAAAGGAAACAGAGGTGTTTGTGGCTGTGTTTCTACAAAGTCTTGACTGCCTTTGGATACAGCGGCAGGACTTCTTAGGCTGCAACTGCCCCAGGCATATGCAGAAACAAGCTCATTTGAGGCCTTGTCTAGAACCTGTGCCTTCTCCAGGGGAGGAGAGAAACCCAACTCAGGTGGAATCCCTCCCTTCAGATACCAGGGTTTGGTAATTTGAAGCCATTAAAACCAGCTTACAACCTCTCCTCTGTCTCCAACATGCCCCCAGCAGGGAGAGTCTGCCAAAGTTAAAGGTACTGCATCATCTTATGCTGGTGGGACCTGCAGGCAGACAAGCACCTCATACTGGGCAGGATAAGAAAAACAGAGCTCAGAGACTTCACAGGAAAGTCTTTCAACCTGCTGGGTCTCACCCTCAGGGAAAACTGACGCAGGTGACTCCTCCTGACAGGAGGCCAGTTTGGTCTGGGGAAATCCGGCTGGGGTCTATAATACCTAAGTAGACCCTCCAAAGGGTCGGGGAGAAAGGCACCACACAAGCAGGGCACGAAAGAAGAAAACAAAAACTGAAAAATCCTCCTGTGTTAAACAAAACCTAAGCTAGAGGTCCAGAAAAAGCTGAACTGAATGTCAAAGAACAGATAGACAACAAATTCATCCAGCAAGAAAACCCTAGGCAAAAGAAGTGAAAACAATCTTCAGAATAAACTAATTAAGGTAATTAAATGCCTAGATGCCAGCAAAAGATAACAAATCACACTAGGAAATTGAAGATATGGCCCTGTCAAAGGAACAAACCAACAATTCAAATGAGATACAGGAGTTAAAACAATTAATTCAGAATATATGAATTCAGAATATATGAATTATATATTCCATATATATATATGGAAAACCTTATCAAAAACCAAATCAATGAACTGAGGGAGGATAAAAAGAAGGCAAGGAATGAACAAAAAGAAGAAATTAAAAGTCTGAAAAAGCAAATCACAGAACTTATGGGAATGAAAGGCACAGGAGAAGGGATGAAAAAAACAATGGAAACCTACAATGGTAGATTTCGAGAGGCAGAAGATAGGATTAGTGAACTGGAGGACAGAACATCTGAAAACCGACAAGAAAAAGAAAATAAAGGTAAAAAAATGGAAAAATATGAGCAGGGACTCAGGGAATTGAATGACAATATGAAGTCCACGAATATACGTGTTGTGGGTGTCCCAGAAGGAGAAGAGAAGGAAAATGAAGGAAATCACTGAAAATTTCCCAACTGTTATGAAAGACTTAAAATTACAGATCCAAGAAGTACAACTTACTCCAAAAAGAACAGATCCAAACAGACGTACTCAAAGACACTTACTAATCAGAATGTCAGAGGTCAAAGAGAAAGAATCTTGAAAGCAGCAAGAGAAAAGCAATCCATCACATACAAGGGGACCCCAATAAGACTATGCATAGATTTCTCAGCAGAAACCATGGAGGCGAGAAGACAGTGGGATGATATACTTAAATTACTAAAAGAGAAAAACTGCCAACCAAGAATTCTATATCCAGCAAAATTGTCCTTCAAAAATGAGGGAGAAATTAAAACATTTTCAGACAAAAAAATCACTGAGAGAATTTGTGACCAAGAGACCAGCTCTGCAAGAAATACTAAAGGGAAACTAGAGACAGATATGAAAAGACAAAAGAGAGAGGTGTGGAGAAGAGTGTAGAAGTGAAGACTATGAGTAAAGGTAAAAAGAAGAAAATTAGATATGATCTATAAAATCCAAAAGGCAAAATGGTAGAAGAAAGAACTACCCACAGAGTAATAATACTAAATGTGAATGGATTGAACTCTGCAATCAAAAGACATAGACTGGCAGAATGGATTAAAAAACAGGACTCATGTATATGCTGTCTACAGGAAATACATCTTAGACCCAAGGATAAACATAGGTTGAAAGTGAAAGGTTGAGAAAAGATATTTCATGCAAATAACAATCAGAAAGGAACAGAAGTAGCTATACTAATATCCAACAAATTAGACTTCAAATGTAAAACAGTTAAAAGAGACAAAGAAGGATACTATGTATTAATAAAAGGAACAATTCAGCAAGAAGACATAACAATCATAAATATTTATGCTCTGAGCCAGAATGCTCCAAAATACATGAGGCAAACACTGAAAAGAGAAATAGACACATCCACCATAATAGTTGGAGACTTCAATTCACCACTCTCATCAATGGATAGAACATCTAGACAGAGGATCAATAAAGAAACAGAATTGGAATAATACAATAAATGAGCTGGACTTAACAAATATTTATAGAACATCACACCCCACAACAGCAGGATACATCTTTTTCTCAAGTGCTCATGGATCATTCTCAAGGATAGACCATATGCTGGGTCACAAAGTCAGTCTTAATAAATTTAAAAAGATTGAAATAATACAAAACACTTCCTCACATAATAAAGGAACGAAGTTGGAAGTCAATAATACGCAGAGTGCCAGAAAATTCACAAATATGTGGGGGCTCAACAACACACTATTAAACAACCAGTGGGTCAAGGAAGAAATTACAAGAGAAATCTGTAAATATCTCAAGGAAAATGAAAATGAAAAGACAACATATCAAAACTTCTGGGATGCAGCAAAGACAGTGCTAAGAGAGAAATTTATTGCCATAAATGCCTATATCAAAAAAGAAGAATGGGCAAAAATCGAGGAATTAACTGTCCATTTGGAAGAAGTAGAGAAAGAACAGCAAACTAACCCCAAAGCAAGCAAAAGGAAAGAAATAATGAAGATTAGAGCAGTAATAAATGAAATTGAGAACATGAAAACAATCAAGAAAATCAACAAAACCAGAAGCTGGTTTAATGAGAAAATCAATAAGATTGATGGGCCCTTAGCAAGACTGACAAAAAGAAGAGAGAGGATGCAAATAAATAAGATCAGAAATGGAAGAGGAGACATAACTACTGACTCCACGGAAATAAAGGAAGTAATGACAGGATACAATGAACAATTTTATGCTAATAAATACAACAATGTAGATGAAATCGATAACTTTCTAGAAAGGCATGAACAACCAACTTTGACTTGAGAAGAAACAGATGACCTCAACAAACCAATCACAAGTAAAGAAAATGAATTAGTCACGAAGAAGCTCCCCAAAAAGAAAAGTCCAGGACCAGATGGCTTCACATGTGAATTCTACCAAACATTCCAGAAATAATTAGTACCAATCCTGCTTAAACTCTTCAAAAACACTGAAGAGGAGGGAAAGCTACCTAACTCATTCTACGAAGCCAACATCACCCTCATACCAAAGCCAGACAAAGATATTACAAAAAAAGAAAACTACAGACCAATCTCTCTAATGAATATAGATGCAAAAATCCTGAACAAAATTCTAGCAAATCGAATCCAGGAACACATTAAAAGAATTATACATCATCACAACCAAGTAGGATTCATCCCAGGTATGCAAGGATGGTTCAACATAAGAAAATCAATTAATGTAATACACCATATCAACAAATTAAAGCAGAGAAACCACATGATCATCTCGATTGATACAGAAAAGACATTTGACAAAATTAAACATTCTTTCCTGTTGAAAACTCTTCAAAGGATAGGAATAGAAGGGAACTTCCTCAGAATGATGAAGGGAATATATGAAAAACCCACACCTAACATCATCCTCAATGGGGAAAAACTGAAAACCTTCCCCCTAAGATCAGGAACGAGACAAGGATGTCCACTATCACCACTGTTATTCAACATTGTGTTGGAAGTTCTAGCCAGAACAATTAGACAAGAAAAAGAAATACAAGGCATCAAAATTGGAAAGGAAGAAGTAAAACTCTCACTGTTTGCAGATGATATGATACTATATGTCAAAAACCCTGAAAAATCCACAGCAAAACTCCTAGAGCTAATAAATGAGGACAGCAAAGTGGCAGGTTACAAGATCAACACTCAAAAATCTGTAGTGTGTCTATACACTAGAAATGAACAATCTGAGGGAGAAATCACGAAAAGAATTCCATTTACAATTGAAACCAAAAGAATAAAATATTTAGGAATAAATTTAACTAAAGAGACAAAAGACCTATACAAGGAAAACTACAAGAAACTGTTAAAAGAAATCACAGAAGACCTAAATAGATGGAAGGGCATACCATGTTCATGGATTGGAAGACTAAATATAGTTAAGGCATCAATTCTACCTAAATTGATTTACAGATTCAATGCAATACCAATTAAAATCCCCAAAACTTACTTTTCAGAAATAGAAAAATCAATAACCGAATTTATCTGGAAGGACAGGGTGCCTCGAATAGCTAAAAGTATCCTGAGAAAAAAAAACTGAAGTCGGAGGTCTCATGCTACCCAACTTTAAGGCATATTATGAAGCTACAGTGATCAAAACAGCATGGTACTGGCATAAATATAGATATATTGACCAATGGAATCAAGTAGAGTGTTTAGATGTAGACCCTCTCATCTGTGGGACAATTGATCTTTGAGAAGGCAGTCAAGCCAACTCACCTGGGACGAACAGTCTTCAATAAATGGTGCCTAGAGAACTGGATATCCATATGCCAAAGAATAAAAGAGGACCCATATCTCACACCTTATACAAAAGTTAACTCAAAATTGATCAAAGACCTAAACATTAGATCTAAGACCATAAAACTGTTAGAAGAAAACATAGGGAAATATCTTATAAATCTTATACTTCGAAGCGGTTTTATAGACCTTACACCCAAAGCAAGAGCATTGAAGAAATGAATAAATAAATGGGAACTCTTAAAAATTAAACACCTTTGCATATCAAAGAACTTCATCAAGAAAGTAAAAAGACAGCCTACACAATGGGAGACAATATTTGGAAGCGACATATTAGATAAACGTCTAGTATCCACAATTTTTAAAGAGATTGTTCAACTGGACAACAAAAAGACAGCCAACCCAATTATAAAATGGGCAAAAGACTTAACAGACACTTCTCAGAAGAGGAAATACAAATGGCCAAAAGGCACATGAAGAGATGCTCAACTTCCCTGGCCATTAGAGAAATGCCAATCAAAACCACAATGAGATATCATCTCACACCCACCAGAATGGCCATTATCAACAAAACAGAAAATGACAAGTGCTGGAGAGGATGTGGAGAAAGAGGCACACTTATCCACTGTTGGTGGGAATATCAAATGGTACAACCGCTGTGGAAGGCAGTTTGGCAGTTCCTCAAAAAGCTGAAAATAGAATTGCCATATGACCCGGCAATACCATTGCTAGGTATCTACTCAGAGGCAAGGACACAGACTGACATCTGCACACCAATGTTTATAGCAGCATTATTTACAATTGCGAAGAGATGGAAACAGCCAAAATGTCCATCAACAGACGAGTGGCCAAACAAACTGTGGTATATACATACGATGGAATATTATGCAGCTGTAAGACAGAATAAAGTTATGAAGTATGTAACAACATGAATGGACCTTAAAGACATTATGCTGAGTGAGATTAGCCAGAAACAAAAGGACAAATACTGTATGGTCTCATTGATATGAACTGACATTAATGAATAAACTTGGAGAATTTCATTGGTAACAGAGACCATCAGGAGATAGAAATAGCATAGATATTGGGTAATTGGAGATGAAGGGATACAGATTGTGCAAGTGGACTGAATGTAAAAACTCAGAAATTGATATTACAATGCTACTTAACTGTAATACAATTATGTTAAAACAGTGAATGAAACTGAATGTGAGAATGATAGAGGGAAGAGGGCAGGGGGCACAAATGAAACAAGAAAGAAAGATAGACGATAAAGATTGAGATGGTATAATCTAGGAATGCCTAGAGTGTATAATGATAGTGACTAAATGTACAAATTTTAAAATGTTTTTGCATGAGGAAGAACAAAGGAATGTCATTACTGCAGGGTGTTGAAAATAGATGGTAATTAATATTTTAAAATTTCAACTTATGTGTGAGACTAAAGCAAAAAATGTTTATTTGGTACAAAATTTATGTTTTGACTAGTGCATTTCCTAATATAATTTATGTGGATAGCTTAATTGAACACCATAAGTACACGGAACCTTGAGTAGGACATGAGATTTTGTTGGTTTGTCCAGGTGATGCCCCGATAAACCCCAGAGTGATTTGATCAGTGAATAAGTATTTGCAAAGTCCCCTTGGGGGAATGGTGAGAACGGGGCAAAATTCAACTTCCCCAAGTTGAATTCTTGATATTCTTAGAAGCAGTGTGGACAACCAAAGCTATAGGCTGAGCCCCCAGTCTTGGGGTTTGTTCATATGAAACTTAACCCTACAAAAGATAGGTCAAGCCTACTTAAAATTAGGCCTAAGAGTCACCCCGAAGAGAACCTCCTTTGTTGCTCAGATGTGGCCTCTCTCTCCAGTCAACACACCCTCCCCGTCTATATGGACATGACTCCCAGGGATGTGGACCTTCCTGGCAACATGGGACAGAAATCCTAGAATGAGCTGAGACTCAGCATCAAGGGATTGAGAAAACCTTCACGACCAAAAGGGGGAAGAGTTGAATGAGACAAAATGTCAATGGCTGAGAGATTCCAAACAGAGTCGAGAGGTTATCCTGGAAGTTATTCTTATGCATTAAGTAGATATCATCTTGTTATTCAAGATGTAATGGAGAGGCTGGAGGGAACTGCCAGAAAATGTAGAACTGTGTTCCAGTAGTCATGTTTCTTGAAGATGACTGTATAATGATACAGCATTCACAATTGTGATTGTGAAAATCTTGTGTCTGTGATTGTGCAAACCTTGTGTATGATGCTCCTTTTATCTACCTTGTCAACAGACCAGTAGAACATATGGAATAAAAATAAATAATAGGGGGAACAAATGTTAAAATAAATTTAGTTTCAAATGCTAGTGATTAATGAAAGGGAGAGATAAGAGGTATGGTATGTATAATTTTTTTTTCTGTTTTTGTTTTATTTCTTTTTCTGAATGGATGCAAATGTTCCAAGAATGATCATGATGATAAATATGCAACTATGTGATGATATTGTGAATTACTGATTATATATGTAGAACAGAATGATCAAAATAGGAATGTTTGCGTTTATTTGCTTTTTTGTATTTACAAAAATAAAATAAAGCTAAAAAAAACTATATGTGAAATTTTAATTATATTCTGCCACATTGGATTAACCCTGCCCAACTTAAATCAATAATTAGTTTTGATTATAACATAAAATGACTAAAATTCCACCTGATTATTGCCATTATAAGTCATAATTACCATCCTCTTTAAGATGCTTCCAATTTATTTGTTTTGTTGCTTTTTTACACATTTTATCCATTTGTGTCAATCTTAGTGCTTGGTCATTTTTCTTCATTAATTGTTGCTCAAATGCAATTCTGCATGCATCTGCCATTATGTAAGCTTCTTCTTTACTCTTCTGCAAGAGGTCCAACTGTTTTTGGAAGAATGTTTGGGAGGTATCAGAGGTAAAAGCAGAACAATTCCCAGCCTAAATGTGAGTCAGATTTACAAATGCAGTCTCCTTGCTTCTGGTCTCTTTCAGGGTCTAGCGCAGGTCTATTGTCTGAGTTTTATCTATTTCTTCTGCTTAGACTAATTAGTACTTGCTGGTCCTCTTTTGCAGTAGCAGCCCACTTGGAACAGCATCACCTGCAACCTCCTTTGAGGTGCCTGTCAACTCCCTGCTAATCTAAATTTTGATTCTTGCTACCCTAGACTGGCCCTGTGTGTGTCTTCCCCAAATCCCTTGAAGAGGGCGCCAAAGAACAGAGGACACTAAAAGCTGCATTTCAGTTTTGCCTGGGCCATTTCAACAATACCACCTAAAATATTGTATCTGTGAATACCACCTTGCAGAGATCTCCTACAGCTGACCCTGACCTATGCAATTTTCTGCTTGTAACCAGATTTTTTCCTTAATGAATTCTGTATGTTTTCCTTAATGAATTGTATATGTGTATGCTTTGCTGTTAGTGTTCTTATATACTCTGAAAACTTAAAATCCCATACCTTTGGTAAAAGTAAAACATTTTTAGAATTTTAGTCCATGCACTGCTTTTGCAATTCAAACCTAATTATAATGACAGCTACGATTTGCTTAAATTCCTGATATATGCATGGCACTATACGTAGTATTCCATGTATGTATTTTCTATTTCTATCAAGCCTTATCCTCCATTTAACATATGAGAAACTGAGACTTCCCCTATCCAAAGCCGCACATCTAGTAAGTAACAGAGCTAAGATTTAAATCTAGGTCTGTCCAATACAAAGCTTTCTTCTGTTACACTCTGTGCTTTCCTAATAAGCTCTATGTACATTCCATTAATCAGTGCTGCCAATCCTAGCGATTTGAAGAGGTATAACTACATCTTTTTCCTTGATTACATAGTACTTTTAGTTCCATGTAGGGATGCAAGAAATAGGAATACAGGAAATATTAACAGTAAATTTTTGTAAGCAACTTTACATAGCTTCAATATTATACCAAATACTGTGTATTTTAGAACCATGTAAACAAAATCTAGTTTATAAGTTAATACTATCATATAAAACTACACACAAAGTCCATAGCCAGTGATTACTAAAATGAAGTTAATTATTGGCATTATTTCCATTAATTTTATTAATAACAGAGAAGTGAAACCAAGACATTTGCTGTTGTGATAATACAATACCTCTTGTTTGAGCTGAAAACTCAGTTTCCGAGTGGATGCTGCCATTTTGGCACAGGAACAGGGGCCCCCTCCAGGACCATGACAAAGGCAGGCTCCAAGGACTGCAAGCTTTAAATCCAAAAGCATTACTCCTATCACTGCTTTAGCTGCCCTTCCTTCAACCCAAGGGCTCTCACACACATACCCACATACACTACTATCCAAGCATGGAGCCAAAGAAACTGGCAAGGAAAAAAATAGAAGAGTGAAAGCTGCAGCCAGGACTTTAGGATCCAAATCAAAATTATTCACAAAAGAGGAAAATTAATCACAAAAAGAGGGAATAAATAAATACATTTATAATATATATACTATAAAGAAATATTTTAATTTTTAATATAAATATAAAAAGGTATATTACTTGCAACAAAAATATAAAGAAATTCTACCTTCTCTGGCTTCTAAAACCTTTAGCCCTATAGTTAGGAACCCTGGGCAAGAATGTGCCCCAATGTACAGCTACCATTAACATACACGTGTAGGTTTCCTGGGACTGAGCTTTTCTCTGATGGCCAGCATTCCTGCCAGACCCCTCCAGGGAAAGCTGCATGCTCAGAAATGACAAATTAATTCTTTTTAAAGTTTAAAATTTAAAAAATACATATACTCTGTAATCATGTCATATATTCTTAAATATTTGTTGGCTCATCCACTATTTCGGAATTACCTGTGGCCCTCATCGCTCAAAACCTGACTATGGATCCCAATAAAGAAAATAGTCAACAGGCCACACAGGTCCCCTGGCTGACCACTGTAATGGTCAATGTAAGAGAAGAATGTGTAAGTTCCAGTTGCTAGAAATATCATATAGGCAGACTGATTTACTGCAAAAGGCATTTCAGAAAATTCTTTTTCATATTAAAGATAGTTGTGAAGCATATAGCTTTTGGTTGACTTGAGCGCATACAAATGGTGGATACGTGGCAAATATGTATTTTCCCTTTTTACTTTCCCACTGCTGATAACTACCCCTGGCCAAAGTTGTTAAAAGCAACTAACACATGGAAGAGCCAATAAAAAATGTGAAGCTTCTGTAAGGTCCTCTGCATTTTAATTCTATTTCCTTACCTTAGCATTCCTTCATCAACTGGTCAGGATGCTTGTTCCTGCTTGGCCTAAGGTTAAGGTTGGCCCTGTATTCTATTCAAGTTATGGTAAAGCACCATTTTTCTGAATTCTCATTTGAGTTTCTTTCTGTTTTCCTATTTACACTAAGTTTTCTAACCATAGCAGAACATAGTGATTAAAAGTATAGACTCTAAACCTAGGGCACCTGGTTGCAAATCCCCGTTCTAACACTTACTAGCTGTGTGACTTTGGGCAAGTTATTGAACCTCTCTGGGCCTTGTCACCGCATTTGTAAAATAGAGATTATAATACTATCCTCGTGGGTTAGTTGTGAGGATTAAATGTGTTTCATGTAAAGTATTTAGAACAATGATGGGTGGTATTTACTAAGGACTATATAAGTGTTTGCTATTATTATGAATTGTCCTTTTGGGAGTTCTGTTCAGTGAGTGAGTGCTGCTCCCTCTTACTTCTCTGTTAGTGTCTTACTTCTTAAGGTCCCAGAACTCTTTTTCCCTTATTAGACAAACTTCCACATTGTAAGACATTTAACTCTTCCACAAGCAATCAGCAATGCATCAACAGATCTTGGTTCTGAATCTGGCTTAACCACAGATCGACCACGTCACTTTGGGAAAGAAACTTAACCTAGCTGAGCTTAAGTTTCCTCCTCTCTAAAATGGGGATAATAATACCTGTTTTGCAGCCCACATAAGACTATTATATCGATCAGATAAATAACGTACATGTAAGTATTCTGAAACTGTAGGTCCCTATCCAGGGTATGAAACACTACTAGCATAGCTTCTGCTAGAACTGTGAAATAAAAGAAGAGATAAAAGGGCAATAGGTAATCAGCACATTCCAAGAATGTCATACCTAAAGGGCATGGAACCAGCAAGATTAGAAAAACTGACCTGGGTGTGACCCTTGAGCCTGTTTCACAGTGTCTCAAATTACTAAGTATGCTGCTACTACCAAAAGAACAATGAGAGGAAAGAAAAGGAAAATAGAAAACTTCCCTGCTGTTTAACTTTCATACACACTTACCTACCTCAAGACCTGAGAGCTCTGTAGAACAGCTACTTTTACTATGGCACCTGTTTTCCTGAGCCATCTTCTGCTGTTTCATATCAAGCATTGCAAGGGCCTCCAGATACTGCTGGTTCAAAACTAGGAAGGACATATAAAAAATTTATGAGGTCTAACACCAGCCTCACCTAATCTAGTTACACCAACATATACTCATTTCTTATAAGCAATACATATACAAAAAACATTACCTACATCCAGAAACCTATCTGATAGAATCTAGTATTCTCGAGTGAGAGAATACAAGTTAATACTAGATAAGAAGTTATTCCTTTTAATGTGGAAGTCTCTTAATATGCAACTTTAGTCTGATCCTTGTTTGCTCTTAGAAAGTATGTTGAGTTTTCAAAAAGGAATGGGAACATATAAAGGGGAATTATTCACAGGCTTTGTAGACAGTGAGACTCCTGGATGGTAAGATCTTATATTTTGTATTAATGTGAAATGTACCAGCTTTCCAAACTTGATCAAATTTTTTCAAGTAAGAGTTTTCACAGGTGTCCCTCAGAGGTGTCCTGCTGTCTACTGTTAGGGTGAACAGAAAACAGTAACCCTCCCCCTTTTCTTATAGGTTGGAGTTGTAGAAAAGAGGAAGGGGGTTATGAGCAGCTTCTGCCCTGAGCAAAGGCTCTGGAACTGATTAGCACAGGAGGAATCTCCACCTGCTCAAAGTACTGGTTTTGAACGCACCATCTGTGTGCAGTTCTTACCTGGAGGAATTTACGTAGTTCAGTTACTACACTACATGAAGTGGCTTTCTATACCATGAACTCATTTTTATCTTTTGTCCCCTCTAGCCACCGCTTTTTCTTAATATTCTCCTATCAACTTTTGTTATAAAATCACTCATTATATAAGAGGCTTATACATAAGTACAAAATTTCAAGTTCTTAATGAGTCAAATAATATCTTGAGAAATTATGAATATTTGAATTAGTGATAGATTCACAGAAGACACTTCCTTTTTTTTCATACTTTTTTTATTCACCAATATTTGTTACCACCTTTTAAGCAGAACAAGACACTATATTTCCACTCACAAGCCAGCTGAGTCTTTTCACTTTTTTACAATAACTTAGGCACACTTATACTTGCGCTACTCTAAACAATACTTTTCTTTGGAAAACACATCCTGTGGATATTTGCCCTCATTGAGTTGGTTGTTTATAATACTAATATCTAGAGGTCTAGTACACAGAGTGTTGTTAACTACACGGGGACGGAAAGTTTAAAAAGAAGACACCAAGATGAAACTCAAGTCATTAAAGATTTCTTTTAAACATCAAGGTATATACCTTAGAACACACACTTCTGTGATAGAAGATTTGGTCTACTAAGGAATCTGCTTGCTAGATAACACTTGAGACCACAAAGTTTATATACATCTTACAACAAACATTACCTCAATCAGTTAAAATAAGCCAACATGCAGTGAGAAAAGAACTACTAGCACTGCTTTAGTGCCTAAAAAATCACAGTATCACGGCACATCTTTTTAATGACAAAAAATGATCTTGACTAATTACATAATTATATGCTTTTCCTATTAGAGACCCAATAAAATATATACCTAAGTTCCTCCAATACCAGGTACCATATCATTTTGTTTTATACTGGGTACCAAAACTAAATGATACATTTCTTCCCTCTATTATCCTGAAAATATATTACTTCACAATACTAGCATTTTATCTTTATTGATATGTATGTTCTTAATACAGGACACTATGTAAACCTGACTTTTAAAAAAATGATATTTTTAAAAAATCATCAAACTACCTCTCTCTACTGTTCTCCAGTAGCCATGTTTCTTTTTTTTTTTTCATGGAAGTGAAGTACTCCCTCTATTGGCATTTTTTTTCATCACATAGTCGTATATTCATCATATGATCCTTTCTTAGAACATTTGGATCAATTCAGAAAAAGAAATAAAAAGAAAACAAAAAAATTCATACATACCATCCCCCTTACCCCCCCTTCATTGATCACTAGCATTTCAATCTATTAAATTTATTTTAACATTTGTTCCCCCATTATTTATTTATTTTTAATCTGTACGTTTTACTCATCTGTTGACAAGGTAGATAAAAGAAGCATCAGACACAAAGTTTTCACAATCACACAGTCACATTGCGAAAGTTATATCATTATACAGTCATCTTCAAGAAATACTTAAAGGTTTTCACAATCACACAGTCACAATTTCTTGAAGATGACTGTATAATGATTTAGCTTTCACAATGTGACTGTGTGATTGTGAAAACCTTGTGCCTGATCCTCGTTTTATCTATACTATTGACAGTTGAGTATAAAATATGGGTTAAAAATAAATAATAGGGGGAATAAATATTAAAATAAATTGAGTAGACTGAAATACTAGTGAACAATTAAAGAAAGTGGTAAGGGGTATAGAAAAAAAATAGGTGGACAAAAATTAAAATCTATTGAGTAGATGGAAATACTAGTGGTCAATGAGAAGGAGGGGTAAGGGGTATGGTATGTATGAGTCTCTTCTTTTTTCTTTTTATTTCTTTTTCTGGAGTGATGCAAATGTTCTAAAAAAATGATCATGATGATTAATATACTAATACGTGATGATATTGTGAGCCACTAATTGTACACCATACATGGAATGACTGTATGTTAAGAATGTTCATGTTTGTATGCTGTTTTGGTTTGATAATACAAAATAAATTAAATTAAAAAAAATACTTCCCTCTACTTACATGCATTTTCAGATTTCAGCATTTTAATTTCTTCTGCTTTCACGTTCAAAGTTTCTTTGAGGACTGCATTTTCACAGTTTAGTCTGGAAAAAAAGTTCCCTCCAAATAACTACAACATTAAAACATCCTTGGTGAATGAAAATATTTTTATTTCCATAGTCATAACACAAAAACCTGTTATATGTTGTCCTCAGAATTGGCCTCAGGTCATTAAAACAGTAGTCAAAGGTTCTCAATTAAAGGCGAAATATAAATCTAAGGCATTTATTGTCCACAGACTACTTAATATACTAATTAAAGTAAGCTAGGTTTTTCAAACAAGGTCTGTAACCCTTGAGGAATAAAGCATTTTTGTCAGCACAACCTCTTCTTGAAAATTCTGGTCTGTGATCTTCAAACTAAATTCTATATAACTAAGCTTTTGAGGAAATCCTTAAATGCTCATAAATCTGTTATCAGATCTATTTAAATCACTTTATAAACTATTTTTAAAAAGCAATCTGTTTAGTCAAATGCATTGACTTTGTTGCCTGGGTAACTATTTTTGTGCACACCTCATAACAGAGCATCTTCTGCCAACCCTGCTTAAATGAAGAGTATCCTAAAAGGCAGTCTGTTTGCCACACATATATATGCATGTGAGAATCTGAATTTTCTGGACTCTGTGCAGCCAAAACAAAATACAAGAGAACAAAATTAGGTAAACAACACTAAAATACCATTTCCTGCCTATTAAACTGGAAAAATTTGAAACATATGACTATGTATCCTGTTGGTGAAGCTGTGGGGAAACAGGTCATCTCTTGTGTTGCTGGTAGGAATGCAAACAGGTACAACCCTCATAGAGAAGAATTTGGCAATACCGAGTAAGTTTTCATATCTTTGCCTTGTGACTCAGCAATACGACTTTTAAGAATTTACCCTGAGGCCTCTCACCTTCCTCACCTCTGTCTCTGTAAGAGTACCGGCATGTCCTCTTACATGTATATCTAATAAATTATCTGCCTGCTTACAAAAAAATAAAAAAGAATTTACCCTGCAAAGACATCTCCAACAACAGAAAAGCACATATGTTAAGGTTAGTTATTGCAGCACTGCTTTGAAGTGCAAAATACTGAAAACAGTCTAGGTGCCTATATGTAGGAGAGTGGGTGAGTAAACAATGGTACATCTACAAAATTTCATAAACAAGCTGCAAAAAAGAATTGAGGAAGTACTCTGTGAATGAATATGGAGTGATTTCCATGATGTTCAGTGAAAAAAAAAAGTGCAAAAGAGAATATGTACATGATATAACCTTTTGTGTAAGTAAGAAAGAAGAAATATACATATATCTGCCTATTTGTACAAATAGAAATCCAGGAAAGACGAATCAGAAAACAGTGAGATTGGTTATCCAGAGATATTGAGGGAGAAAGGATGAGGTGGGGCAGTTGAGAATGGGACAGAGAGCATGGGGGAGAGTGACACTTCCTTGACGATACTTTTCTGAGTGGTTCTGACTTTTGTGTCCATGTGATGTTTCACAAACTCAAAAATAAAGTAAATAAAATTGACAAGGATTAGGGAGGGGGGAGGGAGGGATCCTAAAATAAAAAGCAAATAGGAATAAGTGAACTTAACAAATGAATACCATAGCTAAACTGAAGAGAAAACAGAAAAAAATTAACCAAGTAACTTTGAATGCAGTCTTTTAACTATATACATTCAGGATAAAGACCAAACTTCAAATAGACATTGAACTCTAGTGAGTTTGATTTTACAATGGTATGTATTAGCAGTTCTAAAACTACTTTCTGCATATTCTACAATGGAACAAATAATAAATATATCAGGTAACTGGAGTCAGAATTATAAATATAGACAGAGAGAAAGCTAAAGCACACCCTGTGGGTGGTGGCCTGGAATTGGAGGTATGGGTGTGAACTCAGGGTTTTTTTAACAGGGAGACAGGTAGGTGTATGCGTGTGTCAGTATAGGTATGCGTGAGTGTGCATAAGTGTGTGTGGGTGGCAGTGGCAGTTTCCAGCTCTGAGCTCTAGTAATGCCTCCCCAGTAATGATGACCAAACTTAGAACCTAGATCATTGTTTCTAAATGCCTGCCCCTCTAAAAGAGAGCAGAAATGCCTTATACTATAGGCATACTGGCCTGGAAAATCGTGCTGTACAAGCAAGCAAAGCCCAAAGGATAATTAATATGGGTGTGCCACAAAGACAAAGAAGCCACCTCGAACAGGCTTTCACTGACCATAGCTGACCAATTTTGAGCATCAAAAGAAATACTGATAGTAATAGCATTTTAACCCACTGAAAAAAACAAAAATCTGTGAGTATGTATAGATATAAAGAAATAGGTGAGAGAGAATTAAAAGTATTTTCTTACACTAAAATGCTAACTATAAATGTAGAGAAATAATGGAGTTAAAAATCACCATTTTGCAACCATTATAATAATAATTGCTTCAAAATAAAATAATCAGTGGCATAAAAACTTCTGAGTAATGGGGGCCACCATCCAATCGGGCCAAATAGCGGAATCTTCACTGAGGTGCACACTGCCCAACCCACATCCTGGAGGTTGGAGGCACTCCCCATGTGATGGGAACAGCAGACCTGGCTATAATTGCACCGGGTCTCCATCTAGGTCAGCTGGCTGCCACAGTCAGGAGAGGCCCACCTGAGGGGAAGAGGAGGCCCAAGAATTCCATCTGCTAGACAGAAAGGAAAAGTGCAGTCCTACAAACCACCCATCTGTCTACCTTCAAAAAGATCCTGAAGGGCGGGCCATGGTGGCTCAGCTGGCAAAATTCTCACCTGCCCAGCCAGAGACCTGGGTTCGCTTTCTGGTGCCTGTCCATGTTAAAAAAAAAAGATCCTCAAGTAGAGTTGCATCCCCCGCATGAGGACCAGGCCTTGGTTTGGCAGTGAATTACTGATAAACCAAGGCTAAAAGGAGACCTTCAATACAAACCCAAGCAAATATAAAATCTTAGATGACTAAGATTAATCAACTTTCAAAATAAACCCATAGAGGAGGGACAAAAGTTAAGAGAAGGTTTAGATCTCCTCTATTTGGAGAGGGTGTGTTTATTGGTTTGCTTTCTCTTGGGAGCAATGAAATTATCTAAAACTGAGAATGTCGATGGACTGTGAACTTTGGGCCCTCTATATGATGCCCAAGAACGCAGGTGGCTAAACGATGCACTGACGGAGTAGACTAGCAAACGATGTATATACTTATGGACAAAGGCAACTACAAAAAGGAACAAAGTCGTGAGGCATGTAACGATGTGAATGAACACGTGGGACATTTGGTGAGACAAAATAAGCCAGAAACAAAAGAACAACAATGGTATGGTCACCTTTAGAAAATGCTTATAAGAAAACAGGGGCTCCCTACCCCTGTCTACGTGGGACATGACTACCAGGGATGTGGATCTTCCTGGCAGCGTGGGACAGAAATCCCAGAATGAGCTGAAATTCAGCATCAAGGGACTAAGAAAAACTCTAGAATGAGCTGAGACCTAGCATCAAGGGATTGAGAAAACCTTCTCGACCAAAAGGGGGAAGAGGGAAATGAGACAAAGTGGCAATGGCTGAGAGATTCCAAACAGAGTTGAGAGGTTATGCTGGAGGTTATTCTTATGCATTAAGTAGATATCACCTTGTTATCCAAGATGTAATGGAGAGGCTGGAGGGAACGGCCTGAAAATGTAGAGCTGTGTTCCAGTAGCCATGTTTCTTGAGGATGATAGAATAATGAAATAGCTTTCATAATGTGACTGTGTGATTGTGAAAACCTTGTGTCTGATGCTCCTTTTATCTACCTTGTCAACAGATGAGAGGAACATACGGAATAAAAATAAATAATAGGGGGAACAAATGTTAAAATGAATTTAGTTTGAAATGCTAGTGATCAATGAAAGGGATCAGTAAGGGGTATGGCATGTAAAAAATTTTTTTTTCTATTTGTTATATTTTTCTGTTGTCTTTTTATTTCTTTTTCTGAATTGATGCTAATGTTCTGGGAAATGATCATGATGATGAATATGCAACTATGTGATGATATTGTGAATTGCTGAGTGTATGTGTTGGGAATGTGTTTTTTGTAATTTTTTTAATTAATAAAAAATTTTAAAGAAATGCAGTATACATAATAAAGACAATGTAACTAACCAAAAAAAAGAAAAAAGAAAAAGAAAACAGGGGCTTAGATTGTAAGCTTTTAGAATAGACACATGAAGTCTGGAGTGGTGATTATTATTTCTGGATTTTGAGAGGCTGTTTTATATATATAACCTGATATTTAGAGATAAGAACGAAGCTGAACAGGCTGGGGTTAAAGTAATTCAGAACACAGGGGTAAGGAAGACAGTGTCTATATTTTAGAACCACACATACTCTTTGAGACCAATGGAAGAAAGGTTTATTTGATCTGAAACTGCAATTTTCTGTAGTGCATAATCTAATTCATCCTATCTCTATAGCTCATTTGAACACAGGAAGCACAGAATAAGAAAGAGGTCCTTTAGTATTGTGTGGTAGAGTCAGTTGTCAACTTGGCCAGGTGAACAAGCCTAGTTTTGTTGCTGTGGACATGAGCCAATGGTATGGGAACCTCATCTGTTGCTAATTACATCCGCAGTCAGCTAGGAGGCGTGCCTGCTGCAATGAATGACGTTTGACTTAATTGGCCAGTGCTTAAATGAGAGAGCACAAGGTAGCACAGCCCAAGCAGCTCAGCATACCTCATCTCAGCACTCGCAGCTCAGCCCAGGCCTCTGGAGATGCAGAAAGAAAACACCCCGGAGAAAGTTGTTGGAACCCAGAGGCCTGGAGAGAAGGCCAGCAGAGATCACCCTGAGCCTTCCCACGTAAGAAAGAACCTCAGCTGAAAGTTAGCTGCCTTTCCTCTGAAGAACTAACAAAATAAATCCCCTTTTATTAAAAGCCAATCCATCTCTGGTGTGTTGCATTCCAGCAGCTAGCAAACTAGAACATACTGTATAGACTACTGTAATGCCTGGAAACATTCTAGAGTATATTAAGCAGATAATCAAAAAGTATTGGCAAAGTCCCCTGAGGGAGGGAAGAAAGACTATGGAACTATTAAACCTTACCATCAGGAAATCCCCTGATACTGTGTCAAACTTTAGGAATAACCAAATCAGTAGGCCATGCCTCGATCCTAAGGCTCACTCTTGTGAAGCTTATGTACCTACAGCTTATGTACCAAGCAGAGAAGCTTGGACTACCCATACGCATGCCTAAGAGTTACTTCTGGAGGACCTCTGTTGTTGCTCAGATGTGGCCTCAGTCTCTCTAAGCCCAACTCTATAAGTGAAATCATTGCCCTCCCCCTGTGTGGGACATGACATCCAGGGGTGAAAGTCTCCCTGGCGACATGGGAGAGGATGCCCAGGGATGAATCCAGACCTGGCACCATGGGATCAACAATTCCATCCTGACCAAATGGGGGAAAAGAAGTGTAATTAATAAAGTGTCAGTGGCAGAGAGAATTCAAATAAAGTCAAGAGGCTACTCTGGAGTTTGCTCTTATGCAAGCTTCAGGTAGACCTTGCTACCTATCATAACCTGCCAACCCCCAACCAGGACCATTCCAGCCAATCCTAAAGAACACCTACAGCAATATATAAGATTCCATAAGGATGCACTGACGGAGAAGTAGAATCGCAAATGATGGTGTATACTTATGAATGAAGGCTGTGCAGCTACAATAATGAACAATGTCATGAGGCATGCAAGAGTGCTTTGAAAACTATTGCTTTTTTATTTCTTTGCTTTGTATATATGTTATACTATACAATAAAAAAAGTTAAAAACAAAAAAAACCTGTAAAGATAATCAAATGCCTCAAACCAACAATAAATCACAATGCAATGAAGATGCAGGCAGATATGGCCCAGCCAAATGATGAAATGATCACACCACAGCAGACACAGACTTCAGAACAACTAATAAAAGAAGTCATACAATATGATCGAATATTGTGCTACAAGAAAAGGAACCAAGTTGTGAGGCATGCAACACCGTGAAATGAACCTGTGGGACATCTGGAGAAGCAAAATAAGCCAGAAACAAAAGAGCAAATATTGTATAGTCTCATTTAGAAAACACTGATGAGAAAACAGGGGCCTAGATTGTAAGCTCTTATAACAGTCACATTTAGTCCAGAGCAGTAATTGGTATTTCTGGATTTTGAGAGGCTGTTTATGTATGTTTCACTGGGTATTTAGAGGTAAGAATGAAGCCAATCAGGTCAGGATTAAGTAATTCAGAATACAGGTTAAGGAAGACATTTGTCTGTATTTTAGAACCTCATCTACTCTTGAGACCAAAGGAAGAAAGGTTTATTTTGTCCAGAACCTAAATATTCTGCAGCACGTTATCTAATTCAACTTGTCTGGATAGATCATTTAAACAATCCAAACACAGGGAGCCCAGAATAAGGAGGGTCCTTAAACCTGTATAGCTTAATGTAATGCCTGGTTAAATCCCAGAGTATATTAAACAGATAATCAAAGAATACTGGCAAGGTCCCTTGAAGAATGGGGAAAAAACTATGGAACTATTAAACTTTACCACCAGGGAACCCCTGATACTATGTAAAACTTTAGGGACACCAAGTCAATAACCTAAGCCCTTTATCTTGAGGCTTGCTCTTGTGCAGCTTATGTATGTAGCAGAGAAGCTTAGCTTACCTATAGGTTTACCTAAGAGTTACTTCTGGAGGACCTCTTTAGTGGCTCAGATGTGGCAACTCTCTTTCTCTAAGCCCAAGTCTGCAGGTGAAATCATTGCCCTCCCCCGTATGTGGGACATGACATACAGGGGTGAAAGTCTCCCTTGCAGTGTGGGATATGACTCTCAGCGACTAGCCTGGCCCTGCCACTGTGGGATCAACTAATACCACCTTGACTAAACTGGGGAAAATAAGTGTAACTAGTAAGGTATCAGTGGATGAGACAGTTCAAACAGAGCCAAGAGGCTACTCCGAGGTCAGTCTTACACATGCTTCCGTCAGATGTTGCTACCTATCACAGCTTGCCAAACCCCAACGAAAACCATTCCTGCCAATCCTAAAGAACACCTAGGACATTATATAAGATTCTACAAAAGTTCTATGCAGTAGTGTAACTTTCCAGAAACCTATAACCTCCAGATGTGTCCCTGGACCAGATAAATCCTGAAATGCAGAGAGGTCAGGTTCTTTAGAACATCAACTATTTCCATCCCCATACCTATATTATCGATAACCCGTTCCAACATGAAAAAGCTAGAATGGGCACAGCCCAAATACCCCTAAAGAGGAGGAGAAAGATCAAAGGTAATGGTGGAGTTAATTAGAGAAGGTAGAGTTTAAAAAATTAGTATGATTGCTGAATCATTATATTGATATTTCTTTTAGTCTTCAGTATCTTAGAGTAGCTAGAAGTAAAAACCTAAAATTGTAGAATTGTAACACATAACCAAACTCTGAAATCTGTTCTACAATTAATTGACATGCTTTGAAATTTATTGCTCTTTTGTGTATACGTTATTTTTCACAAAAAGAAAAAAAAACTAAAAAAGAAGGGAGTTGTGCTGGTTTGAAAGGATGTATGTCTCCTAGAAAAGCTGTGTTTTAATCTAAATCCCATTTCGTAAAGGCAGAATAATCCCTATTCAATACTGTATGTTTGAAACTGTAATCAGATCATCTCCCTGGAGATGTGATTGAATAAAACTGGATTAGGTGATGACATGTCTCCACCCATTTGACTGGATCTTGATAAGTTTCTGGAATCCTATAAAAGGAAACATTTTGAGAAAGGAGATTCAGAGATAGCAGAGAATGCTGCAGCACCATGAAGCAGAAGAGTCCATTAGCCAGCGCTTTCGAGATGAAGAAGGAAAACACCTCCTGGGGAGCTTCAGGAAACAGGAAGCCAGGAGAGAAAGCTAGCAGATGATGCCAGTGCTCGCCATGTGCCCTTCCAGCTGAGAGAGAAACTGTGACTGTGTTCACCATGTGCCTTCTCACGTTGAACTTCATCGGCCTTCTTGAACCAAAGTATCTTTCCCTGGATGCCTTTGATTGGACATTTCTATAGACTTGTTTTAATTGGGACATTTTCTCGGCCTTAGAACTGTAAATTAGAAACTTATTAAATTCCCCTTTTTAAAAGCCATTCTGTTTCTGGTATATTGCATTCTGGCAGCTAGCAAACTAGAACAGATTTACTGTCATGGTCAGGTTCATGTGCCAACTTGGCCAAGTGGTGGTACCTGCTGGTCTGGTTGGGCAAGTGCTGGCCCGTCTGTTGCAATGAGGACATTTCATAGAATTAAATCATGACCATGTCAGCTACATCCATAGCTGATTCCATTTGTAATCAGCCAAGGGGAGTGTCTTCTGCATTAAGTGATGCTCAATCTAATCACTGGAAGCCTTTAAAGGAGGATTCAGAAGAGATAGGTTCTCTTCCTGCTTCGGCTGACAAGCCTCTCTTGTGGAGTTTGTCCAGACCCTCCATCGGAATTGTCGGCTTCACAGCCTGCCCTGTGGATTTTGGACTCGGCGTTCCCACAGTCACGTGAGACACATTTATAAATTTTATATTTGAGAGTGTTCCCTGTTGATTCTGTTTCTCTAGAGAACCCTAACTAATATAGGAGTTCTGTTGGATGAAATAAGAGGACAGAAGAGGGAGATTTACAGGAGGGCACAGGATTGAAAAGTACCAATAAGGATAACTTAAAGCATAAAAAGAGAAACAGGGAAAAGAATATGTAGATCTGACAAACAAAACCAAAGGAGAAGATGGTAGATTCAAGAAATGCCTTTACAATAACAAGTTTGAATGTTAACAGACTAAACTTACCAATTACAAGATAAAGATTAGTAGAATGTATTAAGAAATATGAACCATCTATATGCTACTTACAAGAGAGTCATCTTAGACACAAGGATACAAAGAGATGGAAAGTAAGGGATGGAAAAAGATGTTCCATGCAAGCTATAACCGAGACAAAGCAGGAATAGCTATATTAACATCAGACAAAATAGACTTTAAGTGTAAAGATGTCATAAAAGACAAGGAAGGACACTATATAAAAGAGGCAATTTACCCAGAAGAAATAACAATCATAAATGTTTATGTTCCCAATCAAGGAGCTCCAAAGTACATGAAGCAAACATTGGCAAAACGAAGAGAGCGACAGATGTTTCAACAATAATACTGGGAAACTTCAATACACCACTCCTCTATAACTAGAACAACCAGACAGAGGATCAACAAGGAAACAGAGAACAATCTGACAATAAAGTATACCTAATAGACATATATATAGATCATCACACCAGGATATACTTTCTTCTCTGGTGCTTATGGAGTGTTCTTTAGGAGGGATCATATACTAGGGCACAAAACAGGTCTTTATATGGTTAAAAAGACTGAAATTATTCACAGAACTTTCTCTGATCACAACCGAATGAAGCTAGAAATCAATAGCCACCGAAGAACCAGAACTTTCACAAATATATGGAGATAAAATAACACTCTCTTAAACAATCAGTGGGCCAAAGAAGAAATTGCCAGAGAAACTGGTAAATATCTGGAGAATACAATATAACAGAACTTATGGGAGGCAGCAAAGGCAGTGCTGAGAGAAAAATTTACTGCCCTAATTGCCTGTATTAAAAAATAAGAACAAGCAAACATCAAGGACTTAACTGCTCACCTACTGGAATTAAAGAACAGCAAACTAACCCCAAAGCAAATAGAAGGAGAGATATAACAAAGACTAAAGCAGAAATAAATTAATTGGAGAACAACAACAACAAAAAAACAATAAAAAGAATCAATAAGACCAAAAGTTGTTTCTTTGAGAAAATCAATAAAATTGATGGATTCCTAGCTAGACAGATAAAGAAAAGAGAGAGAGAGATGCAAATAAAAAAAAAAGAAATGGGGGGGTGTCATTACCACAGACCTTGAAGAAATAAAAGAAAATCATAAGATACTATGAACAACTACACCAACATATTAGACAACTTAGATGAAATGGCCAAATTCCTGGAAATACACAAACAACTTACAACTGAACAGAGAAGTAAAAGATATCAACAAATCAATTACAAGTAAAGAGAGTTAGCCATCAAAAATCTTCCTACAAAGAAAAGCTCAAGACCAGGTAGCTTCATAGGGGAATTTTATTAAACATTCCAAAAAGAATACTAACATTGCTCAAAATCTTCTAAAAAATTGAGGAAAA
Source organism: Tamandua tetradactyla (assembly GCF_023851605.1). Lineage (NCBI taxonomy): Eukaryota > Metazoa > Chordata > Mammalia > Pilosa > Myrmecophagidae > Tamandua > Tamandua tetradactyla. Next base: position 117,543,635 of record NC_135335.1, read on the forward strand.
AGGAATACTATCTAACTCATTTCATGAAGTTAACATTACTCTAATGCCACAACTGGATAAAGACATTAAAAGAAAGGAAAATTACAGGCCAATCTCCCTAATAAATATAGATGCAAAAATTCTCAACAAATACTAGCAAATAGAATCCAATGATACATTAAAAGAATTATACACCACAACCAAGTGGGGTTTTTACTAGGAATGTGAGGGCATTTCAATACAAGAAATTCAATCACTATAATACAGTACATTAGCAAATCAAATGGGAACAATCACATGATATTCGTATTAATGCTGAAAAAACATTTGACAAAATACAGTACCCTTTTCTGATAAAACAATTCCAAAAGGTAGGAATTGAAGGAAACTTCCTCAGTATCATAAAGGGCATATATGAAACACCCATACACAGTATTATACTCAACGGTGAGACTGAAAGCCTTTCCCTATAAGACTGGGAATGCCCTTGGTTACCACTATTATTTAATATTATACTTGAAGTTCTAGCTAGAGCAATCAAGCAGGAGAAAGAAATAAAAGGCAATCAAATCTGAAAAGAAGAAGCAAAACTTTTATTATTTGCAGATGATGTGATAGTATACTTGGAAAACCTTGAGAAATCTATGACAAAGCTTCTTGAGCTATTAAATTCAGCAATGTGGCAGGATACAAGAATAATGTGCAAAGATCAGTAATGTTTCTATACACAAGCAATGACTTAAGCAAGACAACTAAGCAAAAAATTTTAACTGAAGAGACAATTAAGAAAAAAATTCTATGCAAAATAGCAACTAAAAGAATCAAGTATCTAGGAATAAACTTAACTAGGGATGTAAAGGATCTGTACAAAAAAAAACTACAAAACATTGCTAAAAGAAGAAATTTTGAAAGATCTAAATAGGTGGAAACACATTCTATGCTCATGGACAGAAAGGTTAAATGTCAAGATGTGAGGCATGCAACCAGGTGAATTAGTCTTAAGGACTGTGTGTTGAATGATGGCAGTAACAAAGACAAATACCATCATGCTTCACTCATGTGGATTCACTATAATACAGAAACACGGAGAACTGAAGTCAAGAGCATGGGTTATCATGTTGGGGTGTAGTGTAAAGGATTCTAGACTGCAAGTTCTCACAGCAGTCACGTAGATTCAGGAGTTGCAACTCTTAACCCTATATTTTGAGATACTGAGCTATTTGTGTATAATCTGGTTGTTCCCTGAAACTTCGGGTATTTATGTGACACCTGACACTCTAACTTAGCGCACTGAAGTTATGAAAATTAGCATCATCCCATACAGTAATTGTTTAAAAAAAGTTGAAAAAGTGATCAGACTTCGACTAGACATATGAATGAAACTGATCTGGACAGGACTAAAGTAAATCAGAATACAGGGTCAAGGATGGTATGGTCCATATTTTAAAACTTCAATTTCTGTTTAAGTTTTTATTAAACAGATGTTTATTTGGTGCAAAATTTATATTTTAGTTTGCACGTTATCTAATTTAACTTGTATGGTCAGTTTATTTGAATACCATAATTACATGGAATCTTGAATTGGGCACGAGATCTTGTTGGTTTTATACGTTAGCGTGATATATTTTGTATATATTTGAGCAATTTGGCAGAGAATAAAAAATTTTTGCAAAGTTCCTTCAAGGGACTGGGGAGAAAGGAGGAAATTTTAAATTTCCCCTCTGGGGAATTCCTGATATTCTTGCAACCAGTGGGGATAACCAATTCAATAGGCTGATCCCTTGATCTGGGGATTCGACCCTATGAAACTTACTCCTGCAAAGGAGAAGCTAAGCCTACTAATAATTATGTCTAAGAGTCACCCCCCAGGGAACCTCTTTTGTTGCTCAGATATGGCCTCTCTCTCTAAGCAAACTTGGCAGGTAAACTCACCATCCATCCCCTACATGAAACATTGACTCCCAGGGTTTTAAATCTCCCTGGCAATGTGGGACAGGACTCCTGGGATGAGCTGAGACCTGGCATCATGGAATTGAGAAACCCTTCTTGATCAAAAGGGAGAAGAGAAAAATGAGACAAAATAAAGTTTCAGTGGCTGAGAGATTTTAAACAGAGTCAGGAGATTATCCTGGAGGTTATTCTTATGCATTATATAGATATCCCTTTTAGGTTTCGGTGTATTGGAGTGGCTAGAGGGAAATAACTGAAACTTTTGAACTATGTCCCAGTAGCCTTGGTTCTTAAAGATAATTGTATAACTGCTTTTACAATGTGATTGCATAATTATGAAAACCTTGTATCTGGTGCTCCTTTTATCTAGGGTATGGACAAATGAGTAAAAAAAAAAAAATGAGGAAAAATAAATAAATCTATAATAAGGGGGATAAGGGGTTAAATAAATGGTAGATTGAAATACTAGTAGTCAGTGAGAGGGAGGGGCAGGGATACATGAATTTTCTATTTTTTCTTTTTATTTCTTTTTCTGAAGTGATGCAAATGTTCTAAAAATTATCATGGTGATAAATATACAACTATGTGATGGTATTGTGAGCCATTCATTGTATTCTTGGATGGACTGTGTGTGAAGACTTCTCAAAAATAAATATATATAAAAAAAATAGCAACTAAAAAAAATCAAGTATCTTGGAATAAATTTAAACAGGGATATATAGGACCTGAACACAGAAAACTACATAATATTGCTAAAAGAAATCAAAGAAGATCTAAATAGGTGGAAAGACATTCCCTGTTCCTGGATAGGAAGGTTACATGTAGTTAAGATGTCAATTCTACCCAAATTGATCTATAGATTCAACACAATACCAATCAAACTTCCAACAACCTGCTTTAAAGACTTGGAAAGGTAGGCAATGGTGGCTCAGTGACAGAGTTTTCACCTGCCACGCTGGAGACCTGAATTCGATTCCCAGTGCCTGCTCATACAAAAAAAAAAAAACAAAAACAAAAAACAAAAAACAAAACAACAGCATGGTACTGGCACAAAGATAGAAGTACTGACCAATGAAATAGAATCAAGAGTGTGGAGATAGATCATAAAGGGTGTATCTTCCCCAAGAAAAGGGAAGCAGGGCCCAGGTCAAGTGGCAGCCCTCCTTCAGGTAAATCAGGCACAGGGCTAGAAAACAAAGCAACCTGAGCCTCCCTTCTACCTCAGCCTCTGTCTTAACCCTACCCCTGATGGGCATGGGGGTGGGGTCTGCTGAGAATTAAAAGCATCACAAAACTTTACACTGGTGGGAAGCTGTGGCCTGACAAGCACCATGTTCTGGGAGGACAGGAAAAGCACAAAGTCCAGAGGCTTCATAAGGAAGTCTGACAACCTGCTGGGTCTCACCCTCAGAGAAACTTAATACTGATTACACCTTCCTCCTGAGACACAGGCCTGTCTGGTATAGAAAAATCTGACTGGGGTTGATTATATCTCAGGAGACCTTCCTCAAAAAAAGGGTTCCATGTAGACAGGGTAAGGACCAAAAAAACAAGAACTGAAAACTCTGATCAGTTAAATAGAAGCTACACTAGAGGTCTAGAATAATTTGAACTGAATGCCAAAGAACAGAGAAAGAACATAGCAAACCAATTAAAAAAAAAAAAAAAAAAGCTAGGAAAAGGAGTGAAAAAAACCTCCAGAATAAACTTATTAAGGAAATCAAATGCCTAGACACCAGCAAAAAATAATGAGCGATACCAAGAAAATCAGAGATATGGTCCAGTCAAAGGAATAAGTCAACATTTCAAATGAGACATAGAAGTTGAAACAAATTAAGGATGTTCAAACAGACATGCAAAATCATATCAAAAGTCAAATCAGTTTGCAATAACACACACATCATTTCTGTCTAAGGCCTTATCAGAGGCAGCTTTAGAGTCCACATTTCTACCAACAGTCTCCACAAAGCATTCTAGGCCTTCTCTACGAGGCTCTTCATAACTCTTCCCAGAATCTTCCCCTTATCCATTTAAAAAGCCATACCAAGGCAGGCCACGGTGGCTCAGCAGGCAGAGTTCTCACCTGCCGTGCCAGAGACCCAGGTTTGATTCCCGGTGCCTGCCCAATACAAAAAAAAAAAGCCATACCAACAGGTTTGGTATTTGCAACCTGCAGCAACACCCCACTTCTCTGGTACTAAAATCTGTTTTGGTCTGCTAAAGCTGCCAGAATGCAATATTTCAGAAATGGAACACCTTTTAAAAAGGGGAGTTTATTCAAGACTACAGTTGTAAGACCATGAAAATGCCCAAACTAAGGCATCCAAGGAAAGACAGCTTAATTCAAGCACCTCTGTCAGCAGGAAAGGCACAGATATCTGCTAGCTTTCTCTCCTTGTTTCTCAGTTCATAAGGATTCCCTGGGGGTTTCTCCTGCCTCTCCAAAGATCTCTGGCTATGTGGTTCTCTTGGCTCTGGTAGCTCTGTAGCTTTTTTCCAAAATAGTTTCCTCTTAAAGAACCTCATAAGCAACCCCACCTTGTGTGGGTAGAGACACATCTCCATTGAAACAAACTAATCAAAAGTTACCACCCACAATTAGGTGGGTCACATCTCCATGGAAACAATATAAAAGATCCCAGCAAGATTGAATGAGGATTAAAGGACATGGCTTTTCTGGGGTATACAACAGATTCAAACTGGCACACTGCCTACTAGGGAAATTCAAATCAAAACCACAATGAGATACAGACTGTGCAACAGGACTGGATACAAAAACTCAAAAATGGACAGCACAATACTACCTAATTGTAATGTAATTATGTTAAAACACTGAATGAAGCTGCATCTGAGCTATAGTTTTTTTGGGGGTTTTTTGTTTGTTTTTTATATATTTTTTGTATTTTGTATTTTTATTTTTTTCTCTATATTATCATTTTATTTCTTTTTCTGTTGTCTTGCTATTTCTTTTTCTAAATCGATGCAAATGTACTAAGAAATGATGATCATACATCTATGTGATGATATTAAGAATTACTGATTGCATATGTAGAATGGAATGATTTCTAAATGTTGTGAATTTTTTTTAATTAATAAAAAAAAAAAACCACAATGAGATATTACCTCAAACCCTTAGAATGGCTATTATCAAAAAAAAAAAAACAGAACACTACAAGTGCTGGAGAGGATGTAAAGAAATTGGCACACTTAGTCACTATTCTTGGGAATGAAGAATGGTGCAACCACTCTGGAAAGCAGATTAGAAAACTAAGTGTCAAATTGCCCTATGACCCAATAAGACCACTACTCAGTATATACCCAGAAGAACTGAAAGCAGTGACACAAATAGAAATTTGCACACCAATGTTCACAGGAGCATTATTCACAACTGCCAAAAGATGGAAACAATCCAAGTGTCCATCAACAGATGAGGGGATAAACAAAATATGGTATATACTTGTGATGAGATATTATGCAGTAATAAGATGAAATGAGGTCCTAAAGCATATGACAACATAGATGAATCTCGAGGACATAATGCTGAGTGAAATCAGCCAGGCACAAAAGGACAGGTACTGTATGATTTGCTACTACGACCTTGGTAAACATAAACTTGGAGCCTTATAATGTGGAATACAGAGGATCTAGAGATACAGAGGCCAGAGATGGATGACTAGTCAGCTAACAAGTTTAAACTTAAATACAAGGGAATGGACAGAAGTGAAGGCAGTCCATTAGTGGGTTTATAAGAAATATAGCCATATTGAAGGGGAACATGATTAAAAGGGGTTGTATAGAGCCATGTACCCCAATGAGGATAAGTGAGACATAGATATTACCCATGATGCCCAATGGATAGAGGTGGCTGAAGGATACAATGACTAAGAAGCAGAATGGTGAACCGTGGTATATACATATGATGGAATGTGCAGCTACAGAAAGAAATGAAGTCATGAGGCATGCATTGAGGTGAATGAACTGTGGGGTCATTAAATGGTGCAAAATAAGCAAGAAACCTAAGAATAAATACTGTACGGTTTCTTTTAGAAAATATTTATAAGAAAATTGGGGCCTGGATTGTAAGATCTTATAGTCACACTTAGTCCGGAGCTGTAAATGTGATTTACAGATTTTGAGATGCTGTGAGATATATGTATAAGCTGGTATCTCCATGGAACTTTGGGTACCTGTTGATGCTTAAGAATCAGAGTTGGAGTTCTGCAGCTTTGAAAGTCAGCACTGCTATACGGAACGATGAAAGAAACTGAAAAAGAGATCAGGCTTCAAATTAGAGATAAGAATGAAGCCTGTCTGGCTGGGAATAAGGTAAGCCAGAATACAGGGTAAACGATAACATTGTCTGGAATTTAGAACTTTGCCTACTTTATGAGACCAAAAGAAGAGGTTAATTTTGCCCAATACTTAAATTTTCTGTAGCACATAATCTAATTCAACCTGACTGGGTGGCTCGTTTAAACAACCTGAACACATGGAGCCCAGAATGGAAGGCTTCTAATTCTGTATAGCTTAATGTAATACACAGATGCAACCCTGAGTATGTTGGGCAGGTAATTAAAAAATATTGGCAAAGTCACTTGAGGGACTGCAGAAAATATAAATTATTAAGCTTTACCACCAGGCAAACCCCTGACATTGTCTCAAATAATAGGGACTCCCAAGTCAACAGACCAAGCCTTTGATGTTAAGGCTTTCTCTTATGAAGCTTATTCCTGCAGTAGAAAGACTAAGTGTGCCAGTTTGAAAGTATTATGTACCCTAGAAAAGCCATGTTTTAGTCCTTATCCAATCTTGTTGAGGCAACCATTTCTCTTCCTCTGATTTAACACTGCAAGCTGGAATCTTTTGATTAGATTATCTCCACAGAGATATGACCCACCCAATTGTGGGTATTAACCTTTGATTACATGGAGATGTGACTCCACCCCTTCCAGATGGGGCTTGATTAATTTACTGGAATCCTTTAAAAGAAGAAACATTCTGGAATGAAACTTCAGAAATGACAGAAACAACAGAAGCCTCAGAGCTGACAGAAACTTCAGAGCAGAGCTGACTCAGATGTCGACATTTGGAGAGCAGAGACACAGATGTCTGGAGAGTCTTGGAGCCCAGCTGATGTCATCATAAGAGACGGGGCAGGCCAGAGCCTGGAGAGAGTCAAGGAAGCCAAATGATGAAAGCCAGCCCCGGAGTAGCAAAGTGAGGAACCCCTACATGGACAAAGACTTAGAGCAATGAAGCCCAGGAGCAAGGGACAAGCAGATGACAGCCACGTGACTCCCAGCTGAGCGAGGTGTCCATACCAATTGGCCTTTCTTGAGTGCAGGTAACCTCTTGTTGGTGCCTTAATTTGGACCCTTTCACTTCCTTAGAACTGTAAACTTGTAATGTATTAAATTCCCCCTTTACAAAAGTCATTCCAGTTCTGGTATATCGTATTCCAGCAGCTTGCAAACTAAAGCACTAAGCCTACCTATATAGTTATGCCTAAGAATTACTTCCAGAAAACCCCTTTTGCTGCTCAGATGTGGCCTCTCTCTCTCTCCCTAAGCCCAACTCTGCAAGGAAAATCATTACCTCTCCCCTACGTGGGACATGATGTCCAGAGGTGAATATCTCCCTGGCAATGTCAGACATGGTTCCAGGAATGAGCCTGGCCCAAGCATCATGAGATCAACAATGGCTTCCTGACCAAAAAGGGAAAAAGATAAGTAAGAAAATAAGGTATCAGTGGGTAAGAGAGTTCAAACAGTCAAGAAGCTATTCTGGAGGCTACACTCACGCAAGCTTCAGCTAGATATTGCTAATTACCATGGTTTGCCAAACCCCAACCAAAACTATACCTGTTAATCTTAAAGAACACCTAGGGCTCTATCTCAGATTCTATAAAAGTTTCATGCATTAAAATGCTTTTCCAGAAACCTACAACCTCCAGATGGTTCCTAGGGCTGATAAGTCCTGAAAATCAGAGGGGCCAGCCTCTCTAAGAATATAAACTAGTTCCATCCCCCCGTCTCATATTATTGTTACCCCTTTCCAACATGAAAAAGTTAGAAAGGGCATAGCCCAAATACCTCTAATGATTGGGAAAAGGATCAAAGTAGAAGCTGGAGTTATAACAGAGAAGATAGGATTTAACAATTGAATATGACTGCTGAATCATTATACTGACATTTCTTTTAGTTTCCAGTGTCCTGGGGCAGCCAGAAGGAAAAACCTAAAATTGTGGAACTGTAACCCATATCAAACTCTATTCTGTACCTACTTATTACAATGTACTTTGAAATTTATTGCAATTTTGTACATCATATTTCACAATAAAATGTTAAAAAAAAAAACCTAATAGGTGAAAATTTGTTGAGTAACAATATATACACATAGTCTCAAAGTATCCCCTCAGAAGATACTTAATAATTACAAGGGGACAAGTAATAACTTTGCAGTAGAAAAACATGGCAGATACCCCCTTTTAATGGAGTATCAAAACTAACACCCCAGTAATCAGATAAATCAACATTACAGGCCTCTGGATATAATGCACTGAGAAGACAGTATTGCTTTGGTCATATTCCTGTAAAAAATGCATAACCTGAATTTAACCCAGAAACACCAGGCATACCCAACTGTGAGATAGTCTATAAAATAACTGGCCTGTGCTCCTCAAAAAATATCAAGGTCAACAAAGAAACAAATAAGAAAGACTGAAGAACTTAAAGGAGATTAGCATTTAGACATAACCAAATGTGATATGTGATCCTGGATTGGATCCGGAACAGGGGAAAGTTTTTTCTCTCTTTTACTGTAAAGGCATTATTAGGACAATTAGAAAATTTTCAGTAAGGTCTGTCTGTAGATTAAATAATAGTGTTATGTTAATGACTTGATTTTCATAACTTAGCTATGAAAAAGAAAGTCCTAAAAAAAATAAAACAAAAAAAACTCTGAAGTATCTGGAGGTCTCTTATATGCAACTTACTCCTAAATGGCTCAGAAAAGAAATTAAATCTATCTATGACTATCAGTCTAAAGAAAGACACAGAGAGAGAGAGAGAGGAGATGGGGGAAATGGTAAAGCAAATGTGGTAAAGAGTAAAAATTTGGGTAACTTGGGGGAAATATATAAATTCTTGGTACTTTCCTTGCAACTTTTCTGCATGTCTTCCATATTTCAAAATAAAAAATATTAATTTAAATAATAATTTAAAAAATTGATAGTAAAGGGGGGGGGTCACGGTGGCTTAGCAAGGAGAGTTCTCCCCTACCATGCCAGAGACCAGGGTTCGATTCCTGGTGCCTGCCCATGCCAAAAAAAAAAAAAAAAAAAATTGACAGTAAAGCTGTCTATAACCCCAGAGAGCAAATCAATTTCTCAGTAATTGAGTTTATAATAAGTATATATTATAACTTAAAGTTAATAAATAAGTTCACTATAAGAGTGGCTCAAAGATTTAGTTTGAAAAACAGTTTCAATGCTAAAATAATTTGGAAAACATGGCTCATATACTGCATTTTAAAATATAGTTTTTAATCTATTTTTTAAAATGTAAAAATTAACACTGGTAACTGGAAAACACAATTTTATTTATAATATTTACAGTTAGGAAAAAGAAGAAGAAAGTCTAAGGTACTATTGAATTATACATATTTTCAAGATTTTCAAAGAAAAACCTGTGGAAAAATAACATACGAAAAAATAAATAAATAATATAATATACAAACCTGTCACATTTTTGGGTCCAAGATTCCTCTATATTTTTAAATCTATTTTGATCAAATTCTATTTCCCACTGCAAGGCATTTATTTCCTATGGAAATCATTTTCACAGAAAATTATTAGTAATAAATTATTTCAGGACATTGTGAACAGATGAAGTATATCATTTAATCATTTCACAGAAAAGGTCTAAAGATAAAAAGATAACTTTTGCTTTCAAATAGACTATCACATTTGTAAACACATATAACATGCCTCTTTAGCACTCAAAAAAGCTCTGCTGATGCTTACTAAATTTAGAACAAAATTCAAGTCATTTAGCTTCAAAATTTGTTGGACTGAACTTTGATTTTTCAGTGCAGCATACCATCCCCAAATCCCTACACGCATCACAAACAAAACACACTCCTGGAAGCTTGAACTAGCCTAGGATATTCCTATGAAAGAGAGCACGCATAGAAATGTGACCTTCTGAAATAATTCCTAACTACTTTTTTAGTGATGATAAGATGTCACAGAGAAGCAGGCTCTGTCAGGCAAGCAGAGGATAAAAAAAGAAAAAGAAGAAAAACAGGAAATATCAATTTGGCAGGGCTCCTACCGCTTTAAGATGGGTAAACAGAAGAAACCATAAGTTTTTGACCATGTGGCAATCTGTTTTGGATTGAAACTGAAGTGTATCTAGCAGAGGATATGTACAATCACACATCCATTAGGTACAGTGATTTTAAGGAAATTCTGTTTAAAGCTTATTGGATTGAAGAAGTCTACACCAATAGTAGCAAATACCTTCTCCAAGGATTTCTTTTGTTCCACAGTTTTTTTAAACACTGCCTGGGTATGACTTGTGGCTTTACCAAATATTGCCTAAGAAAAATAAAAATAATATTAGCGTAAATTAAACTTCTAATTACACTTTTACTTTAAGGCAACAGAGCATTAACTTGAGATGACCATGACCACATTTTGTATAGAGTCTGATAGTCTAAAAGTGAGAAGATCTTGGCTTGGCTCTTTCCCCAGCTTTCCCATAAATAAACTGTGTGATTCTTAGAGGAGGTAAAAGGGATTAATGATCATTAAAGACCAGGCGAACTTGGTTTAAATACCAGTTTTGTGTACCATCAAATAAGTCACTTATCTTCACTGAGCTTCATCTTCTTTATAAAGTTAATTATACTTTTCAAATTTGTTTTGAGGATTAAAAGATACAATGTTTGTAATGCATGTCTTCCAGTGCTTGTCTTTATTCAATTCATTTAGAGATTCATTTGATAATTCTGAGGATAGCATAAAAGTCTCATTAGTTAATTTTCATGTTTGGGACATCAATTTTTTCAATCAAAGATAATGTGCAATTCAAATACATTTTTATTCATGTTTTAGAAAAAGAAAATAAATCAATAAAAACATATTCTATAAACATTAAATGCCAAACTAAAGGTTTTGAGCAAATAAATCAAAATTTCTGAAAAAGATTTCTTAAATCTTTATTTTGATACAACTTGTAACTTGGGCCTCTTTCACACACCCAGCGCTCTCATTTAGAATTTGAGCTGAACAGTAAGGTTTTCAGAGATGGTGTAGGAGAAAGGAAATGGTTCCCAAGATCTAAATCAGAAAATAGGCAGATGGGATTTCTATTCCTTTTGATTTTCCTCACTAGGAGTGAATAGAAACAAGCACAACACAGCTCAGTCAAGTGCTCAAATACTTTTAACTGTCATTCATTCATTTATTGAGCAGTTACTATGTGCAGGGTTATGCCAGGCTTGGTTCACTTTCTGACATAACAGCTGGGTTTCTCAGTTGAGCTTTGCTCCTTGAGGGGGACTTTCAAATCCCCTAGGAAACACGCACAGAAATCTGGAGGTATGCAATTATTGTACTACAGGTCATGCACAAGGCCGAAAGTGAAACAAGTCAGAAGAGGAGAGGGATAATGGTATGGCTTTTACCATTCACCTGGAAACATGGAACTAAGTGTGCCCAGTTATTGTCTGGAACGCAGTTACTGGCTAGACATTGAGGCTAATGACTTTATGTAATTTCATTTTAGACATTCCACTATTGAAAGTGAGCTCTGGATTATAAATATTCTCATTCTTGAGATAATAAGAATGTGGCTTAATAATACAACCATTACTTCTCTCCTACATGTAAAGGAGGGGGCTTGGTCTGCAGTTTTGTAAATGGAGATTGCTATGGACTGATTTGTGTCCCTCACAAAGACATGTTCAAGTCCTAAAACCCCATTCCTGTGGGTGTGAACTCTTTTGTAAGTAGGATCTTTGAAGATCCTATGGAGATGAGGACAGACTGAATCACGGTGGGCCTTAGTCCAGTGTGACTGGAAGGAACCTTATGAGCATGGAAATTAGACACAATAATAGGAGGAGAAGGAAGGAGACAGATGTCCATGTAATGGAGGCAGAGAGACTGAGTTATGGAGTGCTGTTAAAGCCACCACCAGAACGCTACATGGCCTGCCAACACATTGATTTTGGAACTCTAGCCTTCAAAACCATGAGACAATAAATGTTTTTTAGGCCAACCAGTCTTTGGTATGTTATTGCAGTTCTGACAAACCGAGACGGGGATCTCAACAGATTTTCTCCAAAGAACCCAGCCACAGTGACAGCTCCTGGGTTCAGAGCCTATTTCATTATGTGATACAGAACTTGCCCTCACTGTTACTGCAAGAGCTACCCCACAGGGGTGCAGAAATAACAGAAAAGCCTGTCATTTCCCTGAAGCTCTTTTGCTTCAGTCTATCATTTTGGCTACAGAGCTGACTTCTTTTTTCCATTTTGCTATCCCATCACTAGTCCTCAGTTAGACATACAGCCCCTCTTCTTGTACTTAGATGAGGGGACTTCCATGTTACACCTTATCACTCAAAGGTGGGGTAATGGACACCTTGGTCAATACTTCAGAAAATCACTAAAGGTAACTGAGGCAAGACAACAAAAATCCACATTATTCATGTCTACTATCTATTTAAATAGCTGATTTCTTCAGGGTTGTGCTGGTAAATGTTTAACAATCAGCTTTCCCCACAAAGATGTATGTGTGCGTGTATGCTTTTGTAAAGGATGTGAAGCATAGAACTTGTAAACAATAATAAGACATGCATTACTCTTTATGATAAATTCCATAAGCCAATACATTCCATTTGAATGCTTCTGGAGATTTTTGCTGAACATTTTTATCTGTGACAAAACTATGATTGCAACTGATGAACAAAATGTAGTTCAGACAGGAATACTGGTTGATACTTTGCTTATTCCAAGAGGTAAGATAAAAGATATACAAGGAAGGTATATAAGAGCTTCCAGTCATTTTTCAATGACATGAATGACCTCTTTACTGAATCAGACAATAGCAAAATTATTAGGAAGTACTGACTTTTAGTACTTTTTACCTTTGTTCTTAATATAATGTACTCAGTTGTAAGTTTATGGAATTTAATGTTTAATAACAGTTGGGTCTCATGACCTGATTGAAACTAGCTCCAGCCACCACTAGATATTTCACATAAATAGTACCTTTTTTTGTCATCTACAAGTAAAACAGATGTAAGGGTTAAAAAATAAGTAGGTAAAAATTTCAGAAACAGGTGAAAGGACACATAATGAAGAATGGCCTAAGAGGGAAAAAAAAAAACTACTTTAAGAATGACCAATAAGCAATGAAAAAATGCTCAACATCATTAGTCATTAGAGAAATATAAATCAAAACCAAGAGACAGGGGGTAAAAGTGCAGTTCAGTGGTAGAATTCTCACCTGCATGCGGGGACCTGGGTTCGATTTCTGGTACATGTAATACCCAAAAAATAAGCAAAATAAACAAGCAAAAAACAAACAAAGAAAAATTCAACAAACAGTGCTGCAATAATGGGATACTCAATGAAAAAATAATGAAATGTGACCCTGCCATAGAGCATACAAAAAAAAAAATCAGACACCTACTTCATACCCATAAGAATGGCTAAAATTAGAGAAAATAACAGGTGTTGGCAAAGATGTAGAGAAAGTAAAACTTCATATATTACTGAGAATTATGTAAATGGTATACTTTGGAAAACAGTATGGTAGTCTCTTAAAGAGCTAAACTAAATTTACTATATGACCCAGCAATTACACTTCTAGGTATTTGCCAAAGAGAAATGAAAACATATATCCATGCAAAGGCTTGTACATAAACGTTTTTAACAGCATTATTCAAAATAGTCAAAAAGTGGAAATAATATAACTGTCCATCAACTGGTGAATGGATAAAAAATGTGGTATATCCATTCAAAGACATGCTCTTTGGCAATAAAAAGGAACAAACCACTGATAGATGCTTTAACATGCATGGACCTCAAAAACATGCTAACTGAAAGAAACCAGACAATAAAGACCACATATTATATGATTATATACAAAATAGAAAAGGCAGAAAAGATAAATCTATAAGATAGAAAGCAAATTAATGGTTGTCTGGGTCTGGGGTTAGGAATGGGGAGTGATTACAAATGGCACAAGGTTCATTTTTGGAGGGAATGGAATTATTCTACAATTAGAGTGTGGTGATGGCTGCACAACTGTGTATGTCTTGTAAAAATAAAAGGAATTGTACACTTAAAACAAGTGAATCTTTGGTATATAAATTAGACCTAAATAAGGCTGTTAAAAAAACACCTCAAAAATTATATTAAGCACTACTATTTTTGTTTTAAAAGCTAATACATACCACTTATTATTGGAATGTGTAAGTGATGCAATTTAAAAAATAACTTCTTACCATGCTTTGAAGAATTTTCAGTGCTTCCTCTTTACCTTCAAGTTGTCTTTGAGATGCCTCAAGCTCAGTCTTTAAAATTTCTACCTCCTAAGAGTAGAAATAAAATTAAGTGTTCCCATCTGTAGATATGCAACTCAAATATTATCTATTTGGCTAATCTATATTCTTAGCTCAAAGCACTTTATAATTTTATAAACTTTATGATTTTATAAATGAGGTTGGAAATTTCTCTAAGCTTCATAAGGAAAGCAGAGAGGTTAAGACTGAGAGCCTCATTGTCAGTGCCAGTTGTAACTAAAAGCTCAAATCTCTTGCTTTTATCCATTCAGGCCACACAGTGAAGAGTCTGGGGCGCTGGGGGTGGGAATCTTTAGGCCTCATGACATAAGCACATAGCCACCCACACAGCTCTAGTAGGTGCCACAAGAAGAATCACAATCACATACTAAGGTAGGTTTCCTGATACCCAAACAAGAGGCACCCCTCACAGAAAGTCCTATCTCCACGGCCTGGACAGGTTCCTCGAGCCACCTGGGGATGACTGCTGTACCTCTGACTTAGAGCAGGTTAAATTAAGTCAGGCTATTTCAGGCCACATGTTCAGAGAAGGCAGACGGAAGGAACTAGTCACCATTTTCTCTAAGTAGCGTTGAAAATGAGAACTGGAGGGCATATTTACATAAATAACCTGTCTTTTCAGTGATGAGGAAGATACAAAAGAGATCAAGTATATGGCCTTTAAACTGTGACTCACCAAGAATATCTGGACTATCTACAAGCCAGTATTTATCTTCTATACTATTTTAGTACTATTTAGTATTTACTAAGTATTAGTTAAAGAAAATTATAGGTGAACTTTATTCAAATGAGAATTTTTATATTACCCAAAGAACCTACCTCTAAAGTTTCATGAAGACGTTGACTTAATTCTACATATGACAATCCTGAATTAGAATCTATTAAAAAAAAATTGAATTTCGTCCTTAACTAGTTAAACAGAGGGCATTTGTTTACAAAATATCAATACAGATTTCACCTACATTAAATAGAGAAAAGAACTGCAATAAACCAAATGTTAAAAAAATATTTAGCTTATGACATTTCACAAATGAAAACGCACATACTTCTGAATAAAAGTGCTGAAAGGACTCTAAATAAGACTAAGGTTAATGAATTAATTCCTGTATCCAAACAGAATACAGAAAAACATGAATGTTGGTGGGCAATACAAATAAATTTTGCTTTTTGGAGTAAGGGTGATCAATTTATTTATGTGAATATCTAAGAAATAACCTGAATTTGATCTCTTTCCAAGGAGAATGACCAGAAGTCTCTATAAATAGAACTGTTCTCTCCTTAATGTGATCAGTTGAGAAATTAAACTGAGCTTCCAGGAGTTTCATTTCCATTGCAGTATCACTGGCGATAGAAAACATTAAATTGGTAAATTACAAGCAAGAAGTAAAAAGAAGACGCCAAAGGAAGAAAAATCATTTCATGAAGAATATTTTGGTGGACATTTAAAACTTCTCAACACAACCTTTTTCTTTGCTATTCTAAACGTTCATCAACACAACAGTACCCAAAACTAAATCTAAACCGTATTTATAAAGAAACTCGGATGACACAGTGTTTCAAGGACGGACAGAAGTAAAAGCTGTTGGCTTCAAGTTTTGGTTTTGTTTTTTTTTTTCACTTTTTAAACTTTCTTTATATGAAAATAGATTATATATAAATTATATCACATTTAATAAAACGAACAATAACTGCAAGGTTCTAAACATTTCTTAAGTGTTTTTTTTTTTGGGCATAGGCAGGCACCGGGAATCGAACCCAGGTCTCTGGCATGGAAGGCAAGAACTCTGCCACTGAGCTACCATGGCCTGCCCTCCTTAAGTGTTTTAATTTAAACATGTTAAACTAAAACATGTTTTAATCAATACATGTTGAATTCCGCCAAATAGATGTTTATATACCTAAAAGCACGATCTATTGATTTATCTATCTTTATAAATAAGCTGAATTATATGAACAGATTTCCTAATATTTAATCACTCTTGAATGCAGACATAAACTGCACTTGGTCACCACACTGGCAACAAGTTCTCTTCTATTAATACTGGTTTTAGGAAAACTAATGGCCCCCAAAGGTATCCAATGTCCTAATCCCCAGAACCCGAGAGTACACGGCAAAAGGAATTTCACAGATGTGATTAAATGTAGGATCTTGTGATAGGGAGATTACTGTGGATTATCCAAGTGGGCCCAATGAAATCATGAGAGTTTTTATAAGAGGGAGGCATAAAAGTAGGCATCGGAGTAGGATGCAATGTGAGAAAGACTGAACCAGCATCGCAGGCTTTGAAGGTGGAGGAAAGGGGCTGAGTCAAGGAAGGTGGTGGCCTCTAGAAGCTGAAAAAAAGGCAAAGAAGTGGATTCTACTCTATAGAGCCTCCAGAAAGGCATGCAACCCTAACACCTTGATTTTAGCCCAGTGAAACCCATTCCAGACTTTTAACCTACAGAAGTTTAAGATAATAAATCTGTATTGTTTTAAGCCACTACATTTGTGGTCATGTGGAAATGACCTATTAACTATAGGAAACTAATATAATACCCTTACCTAGAGTCATGTCCCAACTTTGATAAAAGAATATCAAAACAGGAGCTCATACTATTACTATCAAACTTATTTATAGCCTAGAAGTTCCCTCATGTTTTTATGAAGGCATTTTAGCAACACGTTTGGTTTTCAACACATGGCTTGCAAAAATGAGGAAGTGGAAGAAATTATATATAAATAATCCCATCCTACTTTTGAGAAGGATTTGGAAGAATATGGCTAGATCCCAAGCTGCAACATGTTTTTTGTGGCTCTGAAATCATGTTTCTTGAATTATTTTCATTTGGTTCTAATTTGTGTTAGCTCGACTTTAGTGGAGGAAGTTTCAGCGAGGGAAGTTTAACAATAAACATTACAAAAGATTCAGCCAGAAAAGAGCTGGCGCCACAGTGCAGGCAAGCACTCATCCACAGATTCCCAACCATGTTTGAGTTATAACATTCTATCACAATATGACCCTGTGCTTATTCCTTCCTTAAAGCAATGCACATTTTCTTTCTAATTATGGTACATTAAAACTAGCTTTGTTTTGACAATTTTTGAGAATTCCATGACACCCTTAAACTAACTGGAAGCATTTCTGTTCTGCCTGGAATATTCTTCCCCCAGATAACCCCTAGGCTTGCTCCCTGCTTTACTCAGGTACTCAAATGTCACCTCCTTAGAGAGGTCTGGGAATCGAATCTGGGTCTCCCGCATGGAAGGCAGGCATTCTAACCACTGAACTACCCGTGCACCCTATATCTGTTTATTTCTTGGTTTATTTTTGTCTTCTCTACTAGAATGTAAACTCTGTGACATCAGGGCCTATGACCACATTCTTCACCAATGTCACTTCCAATGCCTAAAACAATAACTGGTACCTAAGAGGTACCCAATAAATATCTGTTCAATAGGAAATATAAATAAGTAAATAAATGAAAGCAAGGCAGTAATCACTGATATCACCAACATATAATACATTAATATAGAATAGCTACCGTACTTTACATTTTGGTATAATACTTGGAAATATAAACATCAATCACTTTTGTACTATTATGAAACCCAAGAGGCAGGTGAGTGAAAATTTCTAAAATCCACCATGGATACCAATTTTCATGTGTTGGAAGGGTTTTGTTATAACGCAGGAGAGAAGGAAGAAGGGGGTAGAAATTAGCTCTTCTTACCAGTGCTCCTTTTTCGTCTGTAATTGGAAATTCTGGACACTTGAGGATATGAATCTTGCAAGTGCTTATGCTTGGAATACTGAAAAATGCCACCACTACTTTCCTCCCCCTGTCTTGGAAATGGGGGAGGGCTAAAGTTCTTTCCCTCTGATTTTTTTCTAGATGTAAATAAATGTGAAACTTCCACTTCATAAATACCACCGGGTCTTCTTCCAAGGCCATATCCTAAATCACCTTCTGTCATGTCATCATCTTCTGTTTCCCAGATTTGCACCTCTGAGTTACTCGATGACCTCATTAGCCAAACGCTGTCTTTATCATAAGGAAAAACAGTTTATCTGTAGTTAAGAAAAACAGTGGTTAAAAACAATCAGTATATTTGATTCCCACTGCCTGCCCATGCAAAAAATAAAAATTAAAAAAAATCAGTATAATAAAGTTGGATTTTCCAGAGGAAAAAAAAGCACCTTTCTGTATTCTGCAGATATCAATGTCCTAGCAATGCACTAACACACAAACATCCCTTGCAATCCAATTCAAAGTATTGACTGTTACAGGACTTTTTAGGCAAGGAAAGAGCTAAACCCTTATTTCAAAGATTGCAGTAAACTGTAGGGAAGCAAAGGTTTTTATTGAATCCAATAATCTACTGCTCTGGATAAATCAGATCAATGGTTGTCTTGGATGGAGGGTTGACTTCAAAGGGCACAAAGGAAATCTTTGGCATGATGAAAAAGTCCTATATTGTGACTAGAGTAGTGGTTTGTCATAACTCATCAAACTGTACGTGTAAAATGAGTACATTTTATTATATGTAAATTATTCCTCAGTGATTCTATCTTTTAAATTTAAAAATGAAAAAAACAAGGGCCCTTTAACTAGATTTGGAGAACAAGATGAGACTTATATTAATTGTTATGTCTTCCTAGATAAGAAAATGCTTAAACTGGACTCTAATCAGCAACAAATTTTTAAAAACAATGATATAATTAATGCTAGCACTGGTTGCTTGTTTTCCATATGTGAGGCACGGTTCTAATTAGACTATTCTATTTAACCTTCAGAGTCTATGAAAAATACTGTTATTTAAGTATAGACAAACTGAAGCACAGAGAAGTTGAGCGATATAGCTAGCAAGAAGTGGCGATGGAACTTAAACTCAGGTTCCTGACATCACAGCTACACTTAGCCACTGCGAAATAGCACTTGGTGAATTTCAGTGAGATTAACATCAGAATATGCCAAGTTTCTATTATTTATGATTTCAAATAGAGCTGAAAGTAAGTCTAAAACAGCTAGTTTTAGCAACCTCAACATGGTCTGTTGGACACATTTTTTTCCCAAAAACTTTTATAAAATCATCTTGGCTCTTTTACAAGATTATTTCCTTAAGATACAAATTTATTATTTTGCTAAGGTAGACAGGAATTTATTTATTGAAGCAAAGGATAATCCCTGGGGATTTGTGTTCTATTGTGCAGTAGATTCCTTCTCATTAAGTGCAATCTCAGCCTGTTAAGAGGGCAGGCAGGTCAAGGTGGCCAGCAGTGAAGAAAATGGAATTGATCAACACAAGGGGAAAAAGCCATAAGAGGAAATACTAAAGCAATTGCAGGATTAGCTAAGAGTTTGTTAGCTAATTTTAATTGTTTTAATGCACCACATATATTTAAGGGTCATGAGTTCCTTTTCATTCTGTTCAGAGTTGAACATAATGGTTTTCAAATGATCCAATGTTCTATTGCCAAGCATTTTTTTTTCTTTTTCTTGCAAGGGCAGGCACCGAGAATCAAACCCAGGTCTCTGGCATGGCAGGTGAGAATTCTACCACTGAGCCACCTTCGCACCGCCCTATTGTCAAACTTTTTAAAAAGGCAACTTAGGGAACTGTTTTGCTGTCAACCCCCCCACATTTATTATGTTAACAGGAATATTACTATGTAATACAGCTCAAATTAAACTTTTATTTTTGGAAAATATTTCTTCTAAGAATATGAAAATATTTAAAACATTAGCCTTCCATTCAACCTGTTTAAAACATATTCAATGTTGTTGACCGGGGATGCAGCAGGATATGTAAGAAAGGGCACTGCCTCAGGAAGTCTGAGCTCAAATCTCAGCTCCCACCCCTTGCCACCTTGTGACCCTAGGCAAGTAATTTAATTTCTTATTTTCTTAGCTCCAAATTGGGCTTAAGCATAACTAACTACTTCATAGGGTCATTTTGGGAACTATCAACATAAAATATTTGAAAGCACCCAGGGTAGCCAAATCTAATTTAATGAATTAGAATTTGAGTGTCAGTTTCTTCATTTGTCAAATGAAGGGACTGGATAAAATGAGTTTTTGGTTCTTGTAGAGCTCTGAAATTCTGTTTCTATGTAAGCATTTTCCACAGGGTGCCCAGGGAACACTAGTTTTCTGGGTGTTGCTGGGAATAAAAGGGTCCTTTTAGTTTAATTAAGGTATGTTTTCCAGTCCAGACATATGTCATTTGCCCAAAATTACACAGGTAGTTTGTGGCAGCGACAGGACTAGAAACACTATCTCTGAACTCCCAGCCCAATAATCTGGCTACTTGGAAAAGGCCATAGAATGAATACATTGTAGATTGTGTGAGCAGATTGACTTCCTAAGTTTCCACTAAAATGACAGTGACTTTCTAACTGCTAAATTTCCAAGATCTAGCCTCCTCAATCTTTGTAGCAGCCTGTGACACTACTGACTCACCTTTCCAGATCCCTTAGTCTACCATGGCTCCTCAACTCTACAAAAATCAGATTTTCCTCCTTCCCCCTGACTGCCTCCTACTGCCCATTCTGGCTCCAATTCCTCTTCTGTTCCTTTGCTTGCCTTCCACTCTGAATGCTCCTAAATAGACACGTCCCCCTGGATATCATACCAGCAATTCATAGCATGTTCAAAATCAAATTCATTATCCCACCTCCACAGCTACCAAACCGAGGTCTCCTTCTAAGTTCTGTATTTTCTGCAAATGCATCAACCACGCTCCAAAACACCCAGGCTCTAAACTTTGGAATTTTTTTCCCTTCTCTTTGGTTCTCAGACCTCTCTAGTTGCCAAATTCTGCAGAGCCACAGAAATCTCCCAAACCATGTCCTTTGCACATTAACTTCACTGCCCTAGGTGAGGATCTCATGACCTCTCCTGGGCTAAACCAAGAGTTCCCTAATTGGCCTATTTCAAGCCTCTGTTGCCAAGTCAATAATCTCCAAGCACAGATCCAGTATCTTAAAAAGTAAGCATCAGCTAGTTTTCTACAAGGTTTCAGTTCTCACTTCCAGTTTCATCTGTCAATGCTGCACAAGTGTGCCCTGTGCTCCCATTTAAGGGGAACTGCAACTTCTGCGACCTCTGAGCTTGTCTCCATTGCTAGTGCAATTCTCAATGCAGGAATGTTTTCTCCTCCCCAACTCCCTTCCCTCCGTTCATGACAGCCACTCCCACCCGGAAGTCGTCCGCATTCCCCTGGGCCAGATGTGATTTCTGCCTCTGAGACCTCCTAGCTCTGTACTGCACTTTTTTTAACAGCCCTTACTTCCTACCTGACTTGCTATTTTACTACACACACCAGACTAAATCCTCTAGTGCAGGGAGTGTGTGTGTCCTAGTTGACTGGGTATAACAGGTGTTCCAAAGATATCGCTGGATGGCGTTGCACGAGAAAACAGATGCCTGCCTGAAGAAATTGCGCTACAAGTATCCACACCCGCTAACCTGTTCCTACCAGGCAACTCGGCCTTGTAGAAACAGGCAACCCGGCCTCAGCAAACAAGTTGGTCAGACACCAGTTCCTGTCAGGTCTGGCAGAGAGCAACTAACTGGAGCCCTCCCCGCACTGCTCTGTAGGATTTTGTTTTAACTTTTTTGAATTTTAGAATAACTTTAGATTTACAGAAAAGATGCAACGAATTTACAGAGTCCCTGCATAATGTTAACGTTAGGGTACATTTATCAAAATTGCACGTATTAACCAAACCACAGATTTTCTTAGGATCTCACCAGTTTTCCCACTTATGTCATTTCTCTGTTCCAGGATCAAATCCTGGAACCACATTGTATTTAGTGTGCTGTACTTCTAAGGTTCAAATTAACAGAAAAAATAGGATGGTGCTACTCAGTGGCACAGTTCTAGCCTGCGTGCCAGAGACCCGGTTGGACTCCCGGTGCCAGCCCATGCAAAGAATAAAAAAATTAATAGAAAAAATAATTAAGGAGACAGGAAGAAGAGTTTTCATTTTCTAGTCTTTATTTTTCTCAGTGCCAGACACGGACATTGGCTGGCATTAAAGAAAGCCAGCCAGTTTTGCCACCTTACCCACTACCTGCCCAGTGTCCACGAGTCTCCAAACTCCCCCTTTCCCGGGATCCACTCATCACGGTCCCGACCTTCCAGGTCTGGGTCCGGGGCACCCTGCCGGGATCCACGGCGGGGGCAGAGAGTCGGGACCGGACCCTGGCCCGCCACCTCCGCCACCCCGCCGCCTTCGCCCTCGCCCTGCCCTCGCCGGCGCCCCCGGGAGCGCGCTCACCCTGCGCCGACACCCTGCGCGGAGCCTCCTCGTCGCGCGCGCGAAGCCGCCGCCGCCGCGCCTACAGCCGCCGGCCACGTGACCCCGCGCGGAGCCTTTCGGGACCGGAAAGGCCGGAGGGGCCGCCTTGGGGTGGGGCGGGACTTCCGTGCCGGTGGGCGGGACTCGGCGTTCACGCCGTAACTAGGTTGCGAAACCGGGTGTCATCTGAACTTGAATCCAAAGCCTGTAATTTTCCCACCACAGGTAACCGAAATGGAAGAAATAGTACGAAATTTAGAAAACCACCAGGTAGGGTGCGTTTCAGTTGAATGGAAAATTAAGTGTTCAAACATTGACTCCTCCGAGAGGGCTGTGGGCGGGGTGGATTTGAATTGACGAGGGGAGGCGAACCTGGGAAGCAGGTCCCGTCCTCAGGTGTGAGGGGACAGGTAAGGAGGAGGTGCTGCAGCAGAGGGCGGCCGCGGGACGAGCGAGGGCAGGTGGGCCTGGGAAGCAGGTACCGTCCTCAGGTGTGAGGGGACAGGTAAGGAGGAGGTGCTGCAGCAGAGGGTGGCCGCGGGAGGGAGCGAGGGCAGGTGGGCCTGGGAGCCCGGGCGGGGTGCTCACGGGGACACCCTGCTCCTTCCCGCGGTGGCCCTTCCTCTCTCTGACTCCACCCAAATGTGCGGGACCATTAACGTAAGCGCTTTGTTAAGAGGATTTCATTATTGCTTAATGCCCAACACATGGAAGAACTGAAGGGCGTCTAATGGTTAAAAAAACGTTGCTTGGACTTTGGCTTAAAAATGCAAAAACCTTAATAAACTTCTCTTTCCTCCCGATACAAACCTTTTTGTTCTTCCTCTTCTCTGCATCCAGCACTCATTTCTCTTAATCACCTCACTCCCCAAAAGTAAACATACCAAGTATATGGAAACCAGGCTTAGAATTGAGACTATAAAATTTCTCAATTGTAAAATAAGATTAATGCAATATGCGTGGTGGACCAGATAGTTATAGGGTGTGTCCTGGGAACACAGGCTTAGGCAGCACAGAATTTCAGTAAAAAATATTTTTATTACACAGCATGTAAGATTCAAAAGAGCAGGAGAAGAGATCCTAGGGTGACAGGGCTCCCAGGAAAGCCAAACTGCCTGGGTCACGGTTGTGAATTGCAGGTGCACACAGCACACATCGAGTTGGAAAAGAAAGACAAGTCTGTTGATACCCAAGAGCTGGGTATTTAAAGGGGAAGAACCCCTGCAACTGAAAGTTCTCTCCTGATAAGCAACTGAAACTGCTTGTTCCTGGTTTTGAGTTTAAGGTACGGTTAAGACACTCCATTAGATCAATATCTGCCCTGGGCTGTGGAATGAAAACATATTGAAACATTTGCATGCAATAGAAAAGAAGGAAAGGGGATAGGCAAGGGCTGGAGATGGGCACTAGTTGTACGCAGCATTTCCCCAGCAAATGGACATTTGAATTGTCTTTGTCTTTTGGTTAAAAATAATGCTCTTATGAATATTCATGAACGTTTTTATGTGTGGACATGTTTTCATTTCTCATGGAAATGAAACAAAGGTGTGGAATTGATGGGTCATATGGTAATTCTGTTGCCTGATTTGGGTTCTTAGGTTGTTGGCCATGCGGGGAGAAAGAATTCAAGGGTATAGCACAGAGTAAGTTGGCAGAAAGTTCATTAAGTATGCATGCAAAGAAAGAGCATGCAGTCATTCTCACAAAGAGGTGAGGGGGCAAGGCCCCACATTGTGGGGCAATCTGCTTTTATTGCTTAGCTTTACTTATCACCCCTCTTCTTAGTTCAGGGCTCTTCTTCCTACCCTCCCTTCTCTCCAGCATGGTCCCTAATGGTAGGCACTGGATTTAGGCAGGTCTACACAGGTAAGTAGCCCACAGGGAAGGTTGTCTATGCAGGCCATCCTGAGTTTGATTAACCGTCCATGCTCAAGGGCTTCTTTACCTTATCTTCTTTCAGGTCCGTGTTCTAGCCTGTCTCAATTCTGTGTTTAACTTTTTTGTTTGTTTGTTTTGTTTTTTTTATTAATTAAAGAAAAAAAAAGAAATTAACCCAACATTTAGAAATCATTCCATTCTACATATGCAATCAGCAATTCTTAATATCATCACATAGATGCATGATCATCATTTCTTAGTACATTTGTATCGATTTAGAAGAAGAACTAGCAAAACAACAGAAAAAGATAATGTTAATATAGAGAAAAAAATAATAATAATAACAGTACAAAAAAAAAAGACAAGCAAACAAACAGACAGACAAAAAAAAACACCTATAGCTCAGATGCAGCTTCATTCAGTGTTTTCACATGATTACTTTACAGTTAGGTATTATTGTGCTGTCCATTTTTGAGTTTTTGTATCTAGTCCTGTTGCACAGTCTGTATCCCTTCAGCTCCAATCACCCATTATCTTACCCTGTTTCTAACTCCTGCTGGACTCTGTTACCAATGACATATTCCAAGTTTATTCTCGAATGTCAGTTCACATCAGTGGGACCATACAGTATTTGTCCTTTAGTTTTTGGCTAGACTCACTCAGCATAATGTTCTCTAGGTCCATCCATGTTATTACATGCTTCATAAGTTTATTCTGTCTTAAAGCTGCATAATATTCCATCGTATGTATATACCACAGTTTGTTTAGCCACTCGTCTGTTGATGGACATTTTGGCTGTTTCCATCTCTTTGCAATTGTAAATAGCGCTGCTATAAACATTGGTGTGCAAATGTCCGTTTGTGTCTTTGCCCTTAAGTCCTTTGAGTAGATACCCAGCAATGATATTTCTGGGTCATATGGCAATTCTATATTCAGCTTTTTGAGGAACCGCCAAACTGCCTTCCACAGTGGTTGCACCATTTGACATTCCCACCAACAGTGGATAAGTGCCTCTTTCTCTGCATCCTCTCCAGCACTTGTCATTTTCTGTTTTGTTGATAATGGCCATTCTGGTGGGTGTGAGATGATATCTCATTGTGGTTTTGATTTGCATTTCTCTAATGGCCAGGGACATTGAGCATCTCTTCATGTGCCTTTTGGCCATTTGTATTTCCTCTTCTGAGAGGTATCTGTTCAAGTCTTTTTCCCATTTTGTAATTGGGTTGGCTGTCTTTTTGTTGTTGAGTTGGACAATCTCTTTATAAATTCTGGATACTAGACCTTTATCTGATATGTCATTTCCAAATATTGTCTCCCATTGTGTAACTGTCTTTCTACTTTCTTGATGAAGTTCTTTGATGCACAAAAGTGTTTAATTTTGAGGAGCTCCCATTTATTTATTTCCTTCTTCAGTGCTCTTGCTTTAGGTTTAAGGTCCATAAAACCGCCTCCAATTGTAAGTTTCATAAGATATCTCCCTACATTTTCCTCTAACTGTTTTATGATCTTAGACCTAATGCTTAGATCTTTGATCCATTTTGAGTTAACTTTTGTATAGAGTGTGAGATATGGGTCTTCTTTCATTCTTTTGCATATGGATATCCAGTTCTCTAGACACCATTTATTGAAGAGACTGTTCTGTCCCAGGTGAGTTGGCTTGACTGCCTTACCAAAGATCAAATGACCATAGATGAGAGGGTCTATATCTGAGCACTCTATTCGATTCCATTGGTCGATATTATCTATCTTTATGCCAATACCATGCTGTTTTGACCACTGTGGCTTTATAATATGCCTTAAAGTCAGAGAGCGTGAGACCTCCAGTTTCGTTTTGTTTCTTCAAGATGTTTTTAGCAATTTCAGGCACCCTGCCCTTCCAGATAAATTTGCTTATTGGTTTTTCTATTTCTGAAAAATAAGTTGTTGGGATTTTGATTGGTATTGCATTGAATCTGTAAATCAATTTAGGTAGGATTGGCATCTTAACTCTATTTAGTCTTCCAATCCATGAACACGGTATGCCCTTCCATCTATTTAGGTCTTCTGTGATTTCTTTTAGCAGTTTTTTGTAGTTTTCTTTATATAGGTTTTTTGTCTCTTTAGTTAAATTTATTCCTAGGTATTTTATTCTTTAGTTGCAATTGTAAATGGGATTCGTTTCTTGATTTCCCCTCAGCTTGTTCATTACTAGTGTATAGAAATGCTACAGATTTTTGAATGTTGATCTTGTAACCTGCTACTTTGCTGTACTCGTTTATTAGCTCTAGTAGTTTTGTTGTGGATTTTTCCGGGTTTTCGACGTATAGTATCGTATTGTCTGCAAACAGTGATAGTTTTATTTCTTCCTTTCCAATTTTGATGCCTTGTATTTCTTTTTCTTGTCTAATTGCTCTGGCTAGAACCTCCAACACGATGTTGAATAATAGTGGTGATAATGGAAATCCTTGTCTTGTTCCTGATCTTAGGGGGAAAGTTTTCAATTTTTCTCCATTGAGGATGATATTAGCTGTGGGTTTTTCATATATTCCCTCTATCATTTTAAGGAAGTTCCCTTGTATTCCTATCTTTTGAAGTGTTTTCAACAGGAAAGGATGTTGAATCTTGTCAAATGCCTTCTCTGCATCAATTGAGATGATCATGTGATTTTTCTGCTTTGATTTGTTGATATGGTGTATTACATTAATTGATTTTCTTATGTTGAACCATCCTTGCATACCTGGGATGAATCCTACTTGGTCATGATGTATAATTCTTTTAATGTGTTGTTGGATACGATTTGCTAGAATTTTATTGAGGATTTTTTGCATCTATGTTCCTTAGAGAGATTGGCCTGTAGTTTTCTTTTTTTGTAATATCTTTGCCTGGTTTTGGTATGAGGGTAATGTTGGCTTCATAGAATGAATTAGGTAGCTTTCCCTCTGCTTCGATTTTTTTGAAGAGTTTGAGGAGAGTTGGTACTAATTCTTTCTGGAATGTTTGATAGAATTCAGATGTGAAGCCGTCTGGTCCTGGACTTTTCTTTTTAGGAAGCTTTTGAATGACTGATTCAATTTCTTTACTTGTGATTGGTTTGTTGAGGTCATCTATTTCTTCTTGAGTCAAAGTTGGTTGTTCATGTCTTTCCAGGAACCCATCCATTTCATCTAGATTGTTGTATTTATTAGCGTAAAGTTGTTCATAGTATCCTGTTGTTACCTCCTTTATTTCTGTGAGGTCAGTGATTATGTCTCTTCTTCCATTTCTGATCTTATTTATTTGCATCCTCTCTCTTCTTCTTTTTGTCAATCTTGCTAAGGGCCCATCAATCTTATTGATTTTCTCATAGAACCAACTTCTGGTCTTATTGATTTTCTCTATTGTTTTCATGTTTTCAATTTCATTTATTTCTGCTCTAATCTTTGTTATTTCTTTCCTTTTGCTTGCTTTGGGATTAGTTTGCTGTTCTTTCTCCAGTTCTTCCAAGTGGACAGTTAATTCCTGCATTTTTGCCTTTTCTTCTTTTCTGATATAGGCATTTAGGGCAATAAATTTCCCTCTTAGCACTGCCTTTGCTGCGTCCCATAAGTTTTGATATGTTGTGTTTTCGTTTTCATTCGCCTCAAGATATTTAGTAATTTCTCTTGCAATTTCTTCTTTGACCCACTCGTTGTTTAAGAGTGTGTTGTTGAGCCTCCACGTATTTGTGAATTTTCTGGCACTCCGCCTATTATTGATTTCCAACTTCATTCCTTTATG
Organism: Tamandua tetradactyla; assembly: GCF_023851605.1. Classification (NCBI taxonomy): domain Eukaryota; kingdom Metazoa; phylum Chordata; class Mammalia; order Pilosa; family Myrmecophagidae; genus Tamandua; species Tamandua tetradactyla. Next base: position 117,572,064 of record NC_135335.1, read on the forward strand.
ATCCGAGAAAGTGTTGTGTATGATTTCAATCTTTTTAAATTTGTTAAGACTTGCTTTGTGACCCAACATATGGTCTATCTTTGAGAATGATCCATGAGCACTTGAGAAAAAGGTGTATCCTGCTGTTGTGGGATGTAATGTCCTATAAATATCTGTTAAGTCTAGCTCATTTATAGTAATATTCAGATTCTCTATTTCTTTATTGATCCTCTGTCTAGATGTTCTGTCCATTGATGAGAGTGGTGAATTGAAGTCTCCAACTATTATGGTATATGTGTCTATTTCCCTTTTCAGTGTTTGCAGTGTATTCCTCACGTATTTTGGGGCATTCTGGTTCGGTGCATAAATATTTATGATTGTTATGTCTTCTTATTTAATTGTTCCTTTTATTAGTAGATAGTGTCCTTCTTTGTCTCTTTTAACTGTTTTACATTTGAAGTCTAATTTGTTGGATATTAGTATAGCCACTCCTGCTCTTTCCTGGTTGTTATTTGCATGAAATATCTTTTCCCAACCTTTCACTTTCAACCTATGTTTATCTTTGGGTCTAAGATGTGTTTCCTGTAGACAGCATATAGAAGGATCCTGTTTTTTAATCCATTCTGCCAGTCTATGTCTTTTGATTGGGGAATTCAGTCCATTAACATTTAGTGTTATTACTGTTTGGATAATATTTTCCTCTACCATTTTGCCTTTTGTATTATATATATCATATCTGACTTTCCTTCTTTCTACACTCTTCTCCATACCTCTCTCTTCTGTCTTTTTGTATCTGACTCTAGTGCTCCCTTTAGTATTTCTTACAGAGCTGGTCTCTTGGTCACAAATTCTCTCAGTGACTTTTTGTCTGAGAATGTTTTAATTTCTCCCTCATTTTTGAAGGACAATTTTGCTGGATATAGGAGTCTTGGTTGGCAGTTTTTCTCTTTTAGTAATTTAAATATATCATCCCACTGTCTTCTAGCTTCCATGGTTTCTGCTGAGAAATCTACACATAGTCTTATTGGGTTTCCGTTGTATGTGATGGATTGTTTTTCTCTTGCTGCTTTCAAGATCCTCTCTTTCTCTTTGACCTCTGACATTCTAACTAGTAAGTGTCTTGGAGAATGCCTATTTGGGTCTATTCTCTTTGGGGTGCGCTGCACTTCTTGAATCTGTAATTTTAGGTCTTTCATAAGAGTTGGGAAATTTTCAGTGATAATTTCTTCTATTAGTTTTTCTCCTCCTTTTCCCTTCTCTTCTCCTTCTGGGACACCCGCAACACGTATGTTTGTGCGCTTCATATTGTCATTCAGTTCCCTGATCCCCTGTTCAAATTTTTCCGTTCTTTTCCCTATAGTTTCTGTTTCTTTTTGGAATTCAGATGTTCCATCCTCCAATTCACTAATTCTAGCTTCTGCCTCTTTAAATCTACCATTGTAGGTATCCATTGTTTTTTCCAGCTTTTCTACTTTGTCCTTCACTCCCATAAGTTCTGTGATTTGTTTTTTCAGTTTTCCATTTCTTCTTTTTGTTCAGCCCATGTCTTCTTCATGTCCTCCCTCAATTTATCGATTTGGTTTTTGAAGAGGTTTCCATTTCTGTTCGTATATTCAGCATTAGTTGTCTCAGCTCCTGTATCTCATTTGAACTATCGGTTTGTTCCTTTGACTGGGCCATATTTTCAATCTTCTGAGCATGATCTGTTATCTTCTGCTGGCGTCTGGGCATTTAATCAGATTTCCCTGGGTGTAAGACCCTGCAGGTTGAAAGATTTTTCTGTTAAAACCTGGGCTCTGTTTTTCTTATCCTGCCCAGTAGGTGGCACTCGTGGCGCTCATCTGGCTGCGGGTCCCACCAGTAAAAGATGCTGTGGCTCCTTTAACTTTGAAAAACTCTCGCTGTGGGGGGGGTCACCAGCCAAAGCGGCTTGGGGGAGTGCCAATCCGAATCTCCCAGCCAGCCCGGGGATCCGTGCGTGGGGAGGGTCGCCGACCTCCGCGGCTTGGGGGAACGCCTGTCCAAATTTTCCATCCGGCCCGGGGCGCCAAGCGTGGCGGGGGCGTGCCAGCCGCCGCGGCTTGGGGAAGTGTCTATTAACCATTCCCAGCCGGACCGGGAAGCCACGTGTTTGGAAGGGACCCCGGTTGCCGTTCTCCGCGGCTTGGGGATCTCCGATCCAATTCTCCCATTGGTCCAGGGGGCCGCGCGTTGGGGGGGGCGCCAGCCGCCGCGGCTTGAGGGGACCGCCTTTCCAATTCTCCCAGCCGGCCCGGGAAGGAGGGAGGGAGGGACTCCGGCCGCCTGCCACTGCGGCCCGGGGAAGCCCGCGCCCCTCGGCGATCTTACCGGAGCGGGTTCTCCCAGCTAGTCAGCCATTCCAGAATGGGGTACGCTGTCTTCTTGGTCTCTGTCGTGGCTCCGGGAGCTGTTCTGAATCGTTTCTACTTCTCTAGTAGCTGTTCTGGAGGAAGAACTAAGACGCGCGCATCTTACTAAGCTGCCATTTTCTCCGGAAGTCACGATTTAAGGTTTTTACTTCTATCTGCTCTAAAATACTGGGGACTAAAAGAGATATCAATTTAATGATTCAGAATTCATATTCATTTGTTAAGTCCTATCTCCTGTGTATAATTCCGCAATCACCTTTGATCTTTCTGTACCTCTCATTGGGGTTGTTTGGGCTATAACAAGTCTAAATGTTTTATATTGGAAAGTTCTGTTACCAGTATGGGGTAGGGAGATGGAACTAACTGATGTTCTGGAGAGGCTGGGCTAGGTTTCAGGACTTATCTGGACCAGGGACCCATCTGGAGTTTGTAGGTTTCTGGCAAGTTACACTAGTGCCTGGAACCCTTGTAGAATCTTATAAATTGCCCTAGATGTTCTTTAGGATTGCTGGAATGGCCCTGATTGGGGGTTGGCAGGTTATGACAGATAGCTAGGTCTACCTAAAGCTTGCATAAGAGTAACCTCCAGATTAGCCTCTCGACTCTATTTAAACTCTCTCTGCCGGTAATACTTTATTAATTACACTTCTTTTCCCCTTTTTGGTTAGGATGGAATTGTTGATCCCACAGTGCCAGGTCTGGATTCATCCCTGGGCGTCCTCTTCCATGTCGCCAGGGAGACTTTCACCCCTGGATGTCAAGTTCAATTTAGGGGGAGGGCAATGATTTCACTTGCAGAGTTGGGCTTAAAGAGACTAAGGCCATATCTGAGCAACAACAGAGGTCCTCCAGAAGTAACTCTTATGCATGCCTATAGATAGTCTAAGCATCTACGCTATCTATGTAAGTTTCACAAAAGTAAACCTCATGATCAAGGGCATGGCCTATTGATTTGGGTATCCCTAAGGTTTGACCCAGTATCAGTGGATTCCCTGATGGTAAGGTTTAATAGTTTCATAGTCTTTCTCCCCTCCCTCAGGGGACTTTCCCAGTACCTTTTGATTATCTGCTTTTAGGATGTTTCTAGGCATTACAATAATCTATACAGGATTAAAGGACCTCTTTCTTATTCTGTGCTTCCTGTGTTTCAATTGTTCAAATGAGCTATACAGATAGGTTGATTAGATTATGCACTACAGAAAATTTTGGTTCCAGATTAAATAAACCTTTCTTCCATTGGTCTCAAAGCATATGTGTGTGATAACTGGCTTGTGATATACCTTATAGTCAGGAAATGTGAGTCCTCCCACTTCATTCTTCTTTTTCAAGATGTTTTTTACCTCCTTGGGGCCCTTACCATTCCAAACAAATTTGGCAATTGGCAATTCCTTTTCTTCAAAGAATGCCTTGAAATTTTTATTGGGATTGCATTGACTCTGTAAATCCATGGATAGAATTGACATCTTAATGACATTTACTCTTCTAATCCATAAACACAGAATGCCCTTCCATTTATTTAGGTTTTCTTTCATTCCTTTTAGCAATGTCTTGTAGTTTTCTAAATAAAGGTCCTTTACATCTTATGCTGGTCTGTAGGGGTTATGTACCCTAGAAAAGCCATGTTTTAATCCTGATCCATCTTGTGGGTGCAACCATTTCTTTTAAACCTTATTCAGCACTATAGGTTGGAAATTTGATTACATTGTCTCCACAGTGATGTGACTCACCTAATTGTGGGTAGTAACCTTTGGATTAGAAGGAGATGTGGTTCCACCCATCCCAAGTGGGTCTTGAATAGTTTGCTGGAATCCTTTATAAAGGGGAGCATTTTGCAGATGTGGCCTCACTCTGTCTAAGCCCAATTCTGTGCGTGGAATCATTGCCTTCCCCCCTACATGGGACATGATGCTCAGGGGTGAAAGTCTTCCTGGCAGCAGGAGATAACCCCTTCAAATGAATCTGGCCCTGGCACCATGGGATCAGTAATGCCATCCTGACCAAAAGGCAGAAAAGAAGTGTAACAAATAAGGTATCAGTGGCTGAGGGAATTCAAACAGAGTCAAGAGGCTACTCTGGAGGTCACTCTTACTCATGCTTCAGTTAGACATTGCTACCTATGAAAACTTGCCAAACCCCAACCAAAACCATTCCAGCCAATCCTAAAGAACACCCAGGGCAATATATAAGATTCTACAAAGGTTCCATGCACTAGGGTAACTTTTCAGAAACCTGTAACCTCCAGATGGGTCCTTGGATCAGATAAATCCTGAAACCTAGAGGAGCCAGCCTCTCCAGAACATCAGCTAGTTCCATCTCCCTACCCCTTATTATTGACAGCCCCTTCCAACATGAAAAAGTTAGAATGGGCATAGCCCAAATACCCCTAAAGAGTGGGAGAGCAGGATCAAAGTGATGGTGGATTTATACAGAGAAGGTAGCGTTTAACAATTGAGTATGATTGCCGAATACTAAATTGATATTTCTTTTAGTCTCCAGTATCTTAGAGAAGCTAGAATTGAAAAACTAAAATTATGGAATTGTAACCCATACCAAACTCTGGAATCTGTTGTACAACTAATTGTTGCAATTTGCTTTGAAATTTATTGCTTTTTTGTGTATATGTTTTTCTTTTTTTCACGAAAAAGAAAAAAAGTTGATTGTGATGATAAAATATTTATTCCTTCTAGCCTCTAATGTTCTGGAGCAGCTAGAAGGAAAAATCTGAGATGATGGTATGGTAGCCCATAACAAACTCTAATCTGTCCTATAACACCTGTTGAAGAATGCTTTGAAAGCTATTGCTTTTTTCTTTGCTTTGCTTTGTATATATGTTATATTATACAATAAAAAAGTTTTAAAAAAAAGAGGGAGCATTTTGGAAAAAGCTTGAAAATTATGACAGAAACACAAGAGCATGACAGCCATGAGAACCATAGAGCTCATGCAACCAGAAACTTTTGGACATGAAGAAGGGATACGTCCCCAGGGGAGCATCATGAAACAAGAAGCCTGGAGAGAAAGCTAGCAGATGTCTCCATGTTCACCATGTGCCTTTCCAGTTGAGAGAAAAATCCTGAATTTCATCAGCATTTCTTGAGTGAAAGGCACCTCTTGTTGTTGCCTTAATTTGGACATTTCTATAGACTTACTTTACATGGGCAGGCACCGGGAACCAAACCCGGGTCCTCTGGCCTGGCAGGCAAGCATTCTTGCCTGCTGAGCCACCGTGGCCCGCCCTCTATAGACTTACTTTAATTGGGACATTTTCATGGCCTTAGATCTGTAAACTTGTAATTTATTAAATTCCCTTTTTTAAAAGCTGTCCCACTTCTGGTATATCACATTCTGGCAGCTAGCAAACTAGAACAGATTTTTGTACCAAGAGTGAGGTGCTGCTGCAGTTTGCAAATACCAAATATGTTGGAATGGCTTTTTAAATGGATAAAGGGAAGAATTTGGAGGAGTTGCAATGAGCTTGATAAAGAAGGCTAGAATGCTTTGAAGAGACTGTTGGTAGAAATCAAAAGATCCTTCTGATAAAGGCCTTAGACAGAGGTGAGGCATATGTTATTTTAAACTGGAAGGAAGGCAATCTGGCAATATTGACTAGTGCTTTGACCAGAAGGCAGATTTTAAAAGCTGTGAAGTTGGATATTTAGCAGAAGAGATTTCCAAATTAAATGTGGAAAGTGCAGACTGGTTTCTCCTCACAGCTTATAGTGAAATGTAGCAGGAAAGAGATAAGCTGGGGACTGAACTCTTCAGAAATTGATATTCTGGAAAATTCTGGACTTTCAGGAAGAGAGACTTCAGAGAATGGTGTCCTATGAGAGGATTTGACCAAATGTGTAACCAGTCAGCCATTTCAGAGAAAGCCAGGATTGGAGATGGAGTTATCCAGGAAGGATTTGTGGAAATTCCTTTGTCTGATGGGCACAATCCTTGCTTACTAAATAGAAAGCCAACAAGAGTGCTAGAGGGTCTATATAAATGGATCCACTGCCAGTCTAGACTGGGGGCTCAGGAAGGGTCAATGTGGAGGAAAAATAACTTCAGAGACAGAACTATGAAAGCTAAAGTCTAGAGTCAAGAAACCTTGGACTGCCAGAAACACCAGTGGGCAAATATCCATTTGTGATCCCACACTTAGTTCCTCCAGGTATACACTGAGCAATGGGATTATAGGATCATATGGCAACCCCACCCCTAACATACTGTGGAGTCACCACACTGCCCTCCAAGAGGCTAGACCTCTCATTTCCCTATTGGCAGTGAATAGGTACATCTCTCTCATCTCTCTCTCCACATTCTCTTTAGCACTTGGTTCTCTCTGTTCATTTTTAAACAGTTTTATTCACACATCATACAATCCAGCCTAATTGTATAGACATGCCTTTGCCACCATACTCCATCTGAAAACATTTCCTGTTCTTCAACACAGAATCCATACACCTTTCCCAATCCTTCTACCTGTTGACATTTAGTTTTGGTATAATGCCTTTGTTACATTCATTGGAAGCATATTAAAATTTACTAATGACACTAGACCCTAGCTTACATAGATTGTACTTTTTCTCATATATTGTCTATTTTCAACACCCTGCAATACTGACATTCGTTTTCCCTAATGCAAAAACATTTTTTTAATTTTAAAAAATTAAAAAATACATTTTAATTTGTACACCGTCATTGTACACTTTAGGATTTCCTAAATTATACCATGTCTGCCTTTATCCTCTATGTTTCCTTCTGGTTTCATATGTGCTCCCAACCATTCTCCCTCTATCATACACACACTCAGCTTCACTCAGTGTACTTATATTATTGTGTTATAATCAGGTAGTATTGTGCTATTCATTTCTGAATTTAAGGGGAAGATTTTGGTAGAGTTGTGAGAAGCTTGATTGAGCAGGCCTAGAATGCTTTGAAGAGACTGTTGGTTGAAATGTGGACTCTAAAGATACCTTTGACAAAACTCTAGACAGAAATGAAATGCGTGTTACTGTAAACTGGAAGGAAGGTGATCCTTGTTTAAAAGTGTCAGATAATCTGGCAAGGTTGACTAGTGGCTTTGGCTGGAAGGCAGATTTTAAAAGCTATGAACTTGGATATTTAGCAGAAGAGATTTCCAGATTAAATGTGAAAAGTGCAGCCTGGTTTCTCCTTGCAACTTATAGCAAAATGCAACAGGAAAGAGATAAGCTAAGAACTGAATGAGTATAAAGAAACTAGAAAGTATGTTCTGGAAAATTCTGGGCTTCCAGGAAGGGAGACTCCAGAGAATGGTGTCCCACATGAGGATTTGGCCAAATGTGTAACTAGTCAGTCATTTCAGAGAAAGCCAGGATTGGAGATGGACTTATCCAGGAAGGTTTGTGGAAACTCCTTTTGTCTGATAGGCACAATCCTTGCTTACTACATAGAAAGCCAACAAGAGTGCTGGGGGACCTGTATAAACAGAAATGCTGCCAGCCTAGCCTGGGGCAGTTACTGAGAAAGGGACAAAGTGAAGGTAAACTTTCTTCAGAACATTGGAGTCTGGTGTCTGAAGTCAAGAAGCTTGGGGTCAGGAGAGGCGACACACCCAAGTACTTGGAAAGGCTGCATTTGCCCCAAAGGCAGAGTGTGGGCCTTCCACCTCTTTGCAATGGGGAGTGGGATGGAGCACATTACTTGGGGATTTGGGGGAGCTTGGCTGCCACCACACAGAGGGGTTGTGCATTGTTAGAAAGAATGCCATACCTCAAGTAGAACAAACGCTTATTGATTGTAGAGGAGAAAAGAATGTATTCACTATCTTGCAAGAACAGGTGCCTAGCCAAACACAAAATGGTGACTAGTACACCAAACAATAGAATGTCAAGATGGTTACACCTGTGCCTGACGCACAAACCCTCCCTTGTTTCTCTGCTAATTGAATACTCCAGAGGTTACAGCCTATCTAGGAAATTTAACTAATTTAAACTTTCCGCCAAAGTTTCCCCCTTTGATTATGTTTTACATTTTAAATGACTCTGGCCTTTTAAAGGATTTGGCACCAGTTCTAAACTTGCATTAGAGGCTGTCATGGTCAGGTTCATATGTCAACTTGGCCAAGTGGTAGTACCTGTTTGTTGGTTGGGCAAGTGCTGGCCTGTCTGTTGCTATGAGGACATTTCATAGAATTAAATCATGATCATGTCGGCTACATCCACAGCTGATTCCATTTGTAATCAGCCAAGGGGAGTGTCTTCTGCAATGAGTGATGCTTTATCTAATCACTGGAAGCCTTTTAAGGAGGATTCAGAAGAGACAGGCTCTCTTCCTGCTTTGGCCAGTGAGCCTCTCCTGTGGAGTTCATCCAGACCCTCCATTGGAATTGTCAGCTTCACAGCCTGCCCTACAGATTTTGGGCTCTATATTCCCACAGTTATGTGAGATACTTTTATAAATTTCATGTTTATGACTATTACCTGTTGATTCTGTTTTTCTAGAGAACCTGAACTAATACAGAGGCCCTCCCCTTTCCCTGCCTGCATCACCTTTGTGAAAGCTAAACTTCATTTGATTCTTACAAGTGTGTGCCCCAGAAGTGGCAGAGAGCCCATGTGCAGCCCCAATGCTTAGAGAGGGTGGAGCCAAGAAAAAGGTGATCTCCTCACTGTCCCCCAAGGTTACATTCAGCAAGAGGTTGGCCACTGCATAGGCCCTTGGAAATGGTGGGACTGCTGCTTTCTAAAGCCCCGAAGATAAACTACTCTCAGACTGAAATCTAATAGAGTTTGCCTTGTAGGTTTTCATAACTGTTCGGGTCTGATGACCCCTGTATTCCTTCCAATTCTTCCCAACTAAAAATGGGTATATATATATATATCCTATGAGTGTTTGTCCTTTGTGTGTTGACAGCAAATAACTTGTTTGAGTTTTACAGGTCCAGAGCCAGAGGAGAATTTTGCCTTAGGACAGACCATGCCTTTAACTGACTTTGTATTGGTTTTAGCCTTGTACTGTATTTATAATGTTAGTGGAATGGTTTAAGGTTCTCCAATATTGTTATAGAATGAATATATTTTGTAAATGGGAGAAAATGTCTTTTTAGGGTTCAGAGGGTAGAATGTGTTGGTTTGAAAGGATTTATGTACCCTACAAAAGCCATGTTTTAGTCCCAATCAATCTTGTGGGAGCAAGGGTTTCTTCTAATCCCTATTCAGTACTATAGGTTGAAAACCTGATTAGGTTACCTTCATGGAGATGTGATTCAATTGTGAGCATTAAGCTTGATTAGATGGAGATGTGTCTCCACCCATTCTACATGGTTCTTGATTAGTTTACTGGAATTCTGTAAAAGAGATATTTTGGAGAGACTTCCCTTTTGAGAATGAGGAGAGAGACGCAGAACCATGACAGTATGAGAGAACCACAGAGTCCACCAGCAAGAAACCTTTGGAGATGAAGAAGGAAATGCCTCCTGGGGAGCTTCAGGAAGCAAGAAGCCAAGAGTGAAAAAGCTAGCAGACTGTCACCATGTTTGCCATGTGTCCTTCCAGCTGAGAGAAACCCTGAACCTCTTCAGCCTTTCTTGAGTGAAGGTAACCTCTTGATGGTGTCTTGGTTTGGACATTTTTATAGACTTGATTTAATTTGGAGATTTTCATGGCCTTAGAACTGTAAACTTGTAACTTATTAAATTCCCCTTTTTCAAAGCCATTCTAGTTCTGGTATATTGCATTCTGGTGGCTAGTAGAGTAGAACACCTTCACTTGAGAAATGCCTGTGAAGTTTGGGGTTTCTTTCTCAGTTCGGAGGGCACATAGTGACATCTACTAGCTTTCTTTTCCAGCTTTTTGTTTCATGAAGCTCCCCCAGTGGTGTTTTCTTTTTCATCGCCAGAGGTTTCTGACTGTGTGGACTCTGTTGGTTCTGGTTGCTCTGGTGGCTCTCTAAAGTTTTTTTCCAAAATGATTCCCTCTTAAAGGGCTCCAGTGAGCAATCCCACCTTGAATGGGGGGGGACACATCTCCATGGAAACCATCTAATCATAATTTACCACCCACAATTGGGTGGGTCATATCTCCATGGAAACAATAAAAATATTCCACCCAGCCATACTGAATGAGGCTTAAAGGACATGGCTTTTCTGGGGTACATAATAGCTCCAAGCCAGCACACATTCCATACACTTTATCTCCCCTATAATAATAATAATTATTATTATTTTATTACTCATTTACCCATATTCTGGATAAAGGGAGTATCAGTCACAAGGTTTTGACAATCACACAGTCACATGATAAATCATTATCAAAGATCAAGGCTACTTGATTACAGTTCAGCAATTTCAGGTATTTCCTTCTAAGTATTCTAATACACTAGAAATGAAAAAGAAATATCTATATGACAAGGCAGTAGTCATAATCATTTTTTAAATCCTAATTTCTCATTTACACCTCCTCCCTCTCATTTGGTCATTTTTTTTCAATCTTCAGGGATATTTGCACAATGACCATTTTAACTTCTTCATGTTGGAAAGGGGTGTAAGGGAATTGGATAAAGGAATGATACTGGTTGATGTTCTTGGGGAGACTGGTACCTCTGGATTTTAGGATCTGGAGGGCTTAAAATTCTGAAAAATTAAACTTACTAAGAAAAACATTTATACAGTCTTATGTAGATATAGCCCAAGATATTCTTTATGGTTTTCTGGAAGACTTTTCACTAGGGCTTGGCATACTGTGGCAATTTACAATATCTGGCTGAAATTTCTCTAAGAGCAAACTACATAATAAACTCTCAACTCTTTTTGAAATCTCTTAACCACTGAAAAATTTTTTTTTCATTTCTTTCCCCCTTTTTGGTCAAGAAGGTATTGTCAATCCCATGATGCTAGGGCCAGGCTTATCCCTGAAAGTCATGCCCCACCTATCAGGGAGACTTAAACCCCTGGGAGTCATGTCCCACATAAAGAGGGTGGTGAGTTTAGTTGCAGAGATGAATTAGAGAGGTTACATCTGAGTAACAAAAGAGTTTCTCTGGGGTGATTCTTAGGGATAATTATAAAGTAGGCTTAGCTTCAGAATTGCAGAAATAAGTTTCACCAGGGCAAGTTTCAGGATTGGGGCCTTGGCTTATTAAATTGGATGTGCCTAATGCTTGAGAGAATATCAGGAATTCCCTAGGTGGAAAGTTTAACAGGTCCACATTTTTTCTCAGTCCCTTAAGGGTATATTTTTAAATTTTCTGCCCAAAATACTCTGGAATGTATCAGGGTATTACATTAACCTGGAAAGAATAACAAGATCTCATTCGCTATTCCAGGTTCCATGTTATTATGTTTAAATAATTGACCAGACTGATTAAATTAGTATGCTGCAGAAAATTTACTTTCTGGATCAAATAAACGTCTCTTGCATTGTTCTCACACAGAAGTTGAGATTTTAAAATATAAACAGTATCATATTTGACCCAGTATTCTGATTTACCTTAGTCCTAACCAGGTCCATTTCATTCATATTTCTACTTGAAGTCTGATCTCTTTTTTATTTCTTTAACAGTCTTGTATGCAGTAATGCTGACTTTCAGAACTGCAGAACTCTAACTCCGAGTGTCAGGTATCACACAGATACCCAAAGTTCCAAGGAATGACCAGGTTTACACAATGAGCAGAATTTAGAATCTCAGAATTTAGAAATGACAGTAAAAATTCAGGAATAGGTGTGACTAGTGTAAGAGCATACAATCTAAGAACATTTATAATGAGCTTTATTGAACAGCCTGTATTCCTTAATCATCGATTACCCAATCTGTGTCCATTTTCTGTCCCCTGATAACCTATGCTCTCAAATTCAATTCTCAAAATTTGTTCATTATAGTTAGTATATCTTAGTGAGACCATACAATGTTTGTCCTTTCGTTTCTGGCTTCTTTCACTTTAAATAATGTTCTAAAGCTTCATTCATCTAATGGCATACCTCATGTCCCTCATTTTTTTTTAAAGAAAATCTTGCTGGAGAATAAAATTCTTGACTGGCAGTTGTTTTCCTTCAGCATGTTAAGTATTTCAACCCATTGTCTACTTATGTCCATTGTTTCTGATGAGAAACTGGCACTCAGTTTTAATGAGATTCCCATGTATGTAACATATTGCTTTTTCTTACAGCATTCAGAGCTCCCTCCTTGTCTTTTACATTTGATAGTGTGAACAGTATATTCCGTGGTGTATTTTTCTTCATGTTTATCCTGTTTGTTGTTCTCTGAGCCTCTTGGATGTGCATCTTCATGTCTTTTGCTAGACTTGGGGAGTTTTTGGTCATTATTTCTTTGACTATTCCTTTTGTCCCTGTCTCTCTTTCTTCTCCTTTTGATATTTCCATATCAAGTATATTAGTGTACTTGACGCACCCATAGCTGTCTTAGGCAATTTTCACTTTATAGTTCTTTTTTCTTTCTGCTCCTCAGTCTGATTCATTTCAAGTGTCTTGTCATTGAGTTCACTGATTCTATTGCTAACTCCAGTCTGCTCTTGATTGGGCATTTTAAATTTCAGTTACTTTATCTTCAATTTCAGTAGTTCTGTTTGGCTTCTTTTTTAAGAAAGCACTTTTTTAATTGTGAAATTTATATACAAAAAATGATAAATTTCAAAGTACATTTTATCAAGCAGTTATAGAACAAATTTCAAAACACGGTATGGGTTACAGTTCTACAATTTCAAGTATTTCCTTCTAGCTGCTCTAAGACTATGGATTAAAACAAAATAACAATATAACGATTCAGTAGTCATATTCATTTGTTAAATCCTATCTTCTTTGTTACCATATCTCCTTCTCCTTCATTGATTCTTCTCCCAATCTTTAGGGATATTTGGGCAATGACCATTCTATGTCTTCATGTTGAAAGGAGTATTGACATTTTGGGATATGGAGATAGTCTAGTTTGCTAGCTGCCAGAATGCAGTATACCAGAAACAGAACAGCTTTTAAAAGGGGGAATTTATTAAGTTACAAGTCCACAGTTCTAAGTCTATGAAAATGTCCCAACTAAAGCAAGGCTATAGAAATGTCCAATCTAAGGTATCCAGGAAAAGATACCTCAGTTCAGAAGGCTGATAACATTCAGGGTTTCTCTCTCAACTGGAAAGGCACATTGTGAACGTGATGTTGTCTGCTAGCCTTCCCTTCTGCTTCTTGTTTCATGAGGCTCCACTGGGGGCATTTTCCTTCTTCATCTCCAAAGGTCTCTAGCTGTGCAGGCTCTGCTGGTTCTTGTGTTCTCTGTCATCATTCTGAAGATTTCTCCAAAATGCTTCTTCTTTTAAAGGATTGCAGTAAACTAAGTAAGACCTACCTGGAATGGGTGGAGTCACACTCCCTCTGATACTCACTGTTGGATGAATCACATCTCTGTGAAGATAATAAAAAAGCTCCTACCAGGCAATATTGAATGAGGATTAAAGGACATGGCTTTTCTGGGGTACACCAGATTTAAACCAGCACTGGGGATGCAACTTGATGCTCTTAGACAGACTGATACCTCTGGGTTTCAGGGCTTATCTAGCCTAGGAACGATCTGGAGGTTTTAGTCTTCTGAAAAATAAACTTAGTTAGTGAAACTTTTATAGTCTCAGAAAGAGCCCTGGGTATTCCTTAGATTTTCAGAAATACTGTTTGTTGGAGCCTGGCATACTATGGCAATTAACAGTATCTAGCTGAAGCTTGCATAAGAGTAACCACCAGAGTAACCTCAACTCTATTTGAAATCTCTTAGCCACTGATACCTTATTTTGTTACTTTTCTATCTCCCCTTTTGGTCAGGAAGGCATTGTCGATCCCACGGTACCAGGGTCAGGCTCATTCCTGGGAGCCATGTCCCATTTTGCCAGGAAGGCTTATAATCCTGGATATCATGTTCAACATAGGGGGACAGTAGTGATTTTACTTTCAGAATTGGGCTGAGAGAGAGAGAGCCCACATCTGAGCAACAAAAAATCTTCTCTGGAAGTAACTCTCAGGTATAATTATAGGTAGGCTTATCTTCTCCATTACAGAAATAAGTTTCCTAAGAGCAAGCCTCAGGATCAAAGCCTTGGTCTCTTAACTTGGAAGTTCCTAATGTTTAAGAGAGTGTCAGGGATTCCTCAGATGGGAAAGTTTAATAGTTACATACTTATTCTCCTGTCCTTCAAGGGACTTGACCAATACTTTTTTTGGGGGGGGGGTTCGTTTTTTGTTCATTTTAATTTTTTTTTAATATGTAACCACAAACGCAAACATCTTAACCTATGACCATTCAGTTCTACATACATAATCAGTAATTCACAATATCATCACATAGTTGCATATTCATCATCATGATCATTTCTTAGAACATTTGCATCAATTCAGAAAAAGAAATAGAGACAACAGAAAAAAATTCATACATACCATACCCCTTACCTTTCCCTTTCATTGAGCACTAGCATTTCAATCTAAATTTATTTTAACATTTGTTCCTCCTATTATTTATTTTTATTCCATATGTTTTACTCATCTGTTGATAAGGTAAATAAAAGGAGCATCAGACACAAGGTTTTCACAATCACATAGTCACATTGTGAGAGCTCTATCATTCTACAATCATCTTCAAGAAACGTGGCTACTGGAAGACAGCTCTACATTTTCAGGCAGTTCCCTCCAGCCTCTCCATTACATCTTATCTAACAAGGTGATATCTATTTAATGCGTAAGAATAACAGCCAGGATAACTTCTTGACTCTGTTTGGAATTTCTCAGCCACCGACACTTTATTTTGTCTCATTTTGCTCTTCCCCCTTTTGGTCGAGAGCATTTTCTCAATCTGTTGATGCTGAGTCCCAGCTCATTCTAGGATTTCTGTCCCATGTTGCCAGGAAGGTCCACACCCCTGGGAGTCATGTCCCATGTAGAGAGGGAGAGGGCAGTGAGCTTGCTTGTCATGTTGGCTGAGAGAGAGAGGCCATATCTGAGGAACAAAAGAGGTTCTCTTGGAGGTGACTCTTAGGCCTAATTTTAAGTGGGCTTGACCTATCCTTTGGGGGGTTAAGTTTCATATGAATAACCTCCAAGACTGGGGGCTCAGCCTATAGCTTTGGTTGTCCCCACTACTTGTAAGAATATCAAGAATTCAACTTGGGGAAGTTGAATTTTCCCCTTTCTCACCGTTCCCCAAAGGGGACTTTACAAATGCTTTTTTATTCACTGTTCAAATCACTCTGGGATTTATTGGGGCATCACTCTGGACAAACCTACAAAACCTTACGTCCTATTCAAGGTTCCATGTACTTATGGTGTTCAATTAAACTGTCCACATAAGGTATTTTAGGAACTGCACTAGTCAAAATATAAATTTTGTACCAAATAAACATTTTTTGCTTTAGTCTCACACATAAGTTAAAATTTTAAAATATTAATTACCACCTATTTTCAACACCTTGCAGTAATGACATTCCTTTGTTCTTCCTCATGCAAAAACATTTTTAAATTTGTACATTTAGTCACTATCATTATACACTCTAGGCATTCCAAGATTATACCATCTCAGTCTTTATCGTCTATCTTTCTTTCTGATTTCATTTGTGCCCCCAGCTCTCCTCCCTCTATCATTCTCACATTCAGCTTCATTCAGTGTTCTAACATAATTGTATTACTGCCAATACTTTATAATTATCTATCCAACATACTCTGGAATATATCTGGTTATTACATTAAGCTATGGAGAATTGCAAGACCTTGTTCCCAATTCTAGGTTCCATGTATTTAAGTTGTTCAACTGAAGTGGCCAGACAGGTTGTTAGATTTATGCAATGGAAAATTTAGGTTTTGGACATGTTTTGTTCCTTTTTAAAATGACTGTTTTTTTACTTAGAATTTCTTATTGTTCATTCTTTTCCTGATATCTGTAGTTCTTTCCTTCATCTCCTTAAGAATTTTAAAAAGTCATTCCTTTAATGGATTTTTTCAATACGTCTTCTGTGATGGTGTTTATTTTTTTATATTAAACCATACAATCTTTTTTCTTTTTTTAATTTTTAATTTTTTAAAAAAATAACTAACACAAACATTCTTATGATCATTCCGTTGTACATATATAACCAGTAATTCACAATATCATCACATAGTTGCATATTCATCATTATGATCATGTCTTAGAACATTTGCATCAATTCAGAAAAAGAAATAAAAAGACAACAGAAAAAGATTCATACATACCATACCCCTTACCCCTCCCTTTCATTGAGCACTAGCATTCTGTGAAGGTGTTTTAAAAATGTATATCCTGGGCGGGCCGCGGTGGCTCAGCGGGCAAGAGTGCTTGCCTGCCATGCCGGAGGACCCCGGTTCGATTCCCGGCCCCAGCCCATGTAAAAAACAAACAAACAAAATATAATAAAAATAAGAAAATGTTTAAAAAAAAAAAAATGTATATCCTCTTACTTTGGATGGGCCATTCTTTCTTATTTCTTTGTCATATTCTCTTGTTGTGCACTATACATTTTAATATGTAAATTCTGGGATTTACTTTTTCGGATATTTGTTTCCAAGTTTTATAACTAGCTTGTGATAAGACAGATTTTCTGGTGCTTCAACCCTCTTATCAAGGTCTGCCCAAGGCGAATGCACTGTGCATTCTATGTAAACACTAAAGAGATTATGTACCTAAAGAAGAAATAGAAATGACCAATAGGAACATGAAAAGATACTCATCATTAGTCATTAGGGAAAGGTAAATCAAAACCAGAATGAGATATGACTGGCTCTAATAAAATGCTGGACAATAATAAGCGCTGGCAACAATGTGGAGAATTTGGAACAGTCATGTTGATGGTGCTATAAAATGGTGAAACCACTTTGGAAAATACTTTAGTACTTCCTCAAAAAGTTAAACACAGATTTACCATATGATCTAGAAATTCTGCTTCTAGTTATAGATGCAAAATTATTGGACACATCCATCCACACAATTTATCCACCAATGTTAATAGGATTATTCATAATAGCCAAGGTGGGAAGACCTCAACTGTGCGACTGATGAATGGATAAACAAAAGGAATATTATTTGGGCATAAACAGGAACAAAGTCCTGGCATATGCTGCATTGTGGATGAATCGTGAAAACATACTAACCAAAAGAAGTCAGTCATCAAGGGCACATATTGTATGCTTCCATTTATATGACATATGCAGAATATACAAATACATAGGTGCAGAGAGGAGATTAACAGGAGTGATTGCTAATGGGCATGGCGCTCCTTTTGGGGGTGAAAAATGTTCAGGAATTAGTGATAATAGTTGTATGACTTTGTGAATGTACTAAAAATTAGTGGATTGTACACTTCAAAATAATGAATTTTTATGGCATGTAAATTATGTCCAAAGTAATAACAAAAAATAAGGAGGTCGATATGTTCTGCAATGGCATAATTTCCAAAATATATTAAATAATAAAACAAAGGTACAGAACCATGTTTGATATGCTATGAAATGCTTTTTTAAAAAGTACACACATACACATCTCTAAAAAGACATACAGAAAACCAGTAACATTTTTCCTAGAGGGGAACTGGGGCTGCAGGGGAATAGAAGCAGCCTAGAAGGGAAGCCTACTTCACAGTGTACCTTTTTTTGTACCATTTGAATTTTGTACAAAGTACAAGTTTAACCAGTTCCAAATACTATTTCAAAGGGAAAAAAAAGGAATACTCTGATGCTTTATCTTTAGTCTTAAGTTTTATTCTGAGATATCATCTTCACTTTCCTCTACTTAATAGGTATCTATCGATTTGGTCAGATTTATTTATTTGTCTGTTTATTCTTTAGCAGTTTAAGCACTAAATGATGACAGTCTTTACTTTCAACCCTTAATAGTGTTGTAGTCATTAAATATGAGATTGTTTAACGTTCTCATGAGAAAAAAAAGCTCAGGAATAAACTTTTATACTATCTACCTGCTAGTCTTGCAACATAATTTTTTTAGGGGGCGGGAGGAGGGATACATGGGCCAGGAATCGAGCCCCAGTCTCCCACTGAACCACCTATTGCAACACAATTTTAATACAGAAATTTTACTGATAGCTGGACAATTTCTATGACATGGGCAAGAAAATATCAACAATAGTGACTGAAATGTGGCCAGTCTTCTAAGTCAAGAGCTATGATCTTTGATCCATTGTTCAATCCATTTCAATATCTGATTTATATTATTCTCTAGTTCTTCTGGATTATTACTGGGCAGCTGATGCACTATTTCTTCACTGTAAGATGCCATGGCTTCTTCATAAAGAATTTGAAAAATTTCACACTGAATATTATCTTGTAGTTTCTTCTCATTATAACCCCTAGAAGACAAAGAGAGGTATAATCAAACTGAATGGCATTAACTCGAGTTTTAGGAACATGCCAGAAACTGGACACTCTTGAATATATTTTTTTTTAATCACACCAAAATACTTTCTGCAGTCTCTTTACCTTGAGAAAATAGATTTGTACCTATAAATACAAGAGATTTCCTTGACAAGAAGGCTAAACCAAGAAAGAGGAGACCAATGTTTAGGTTAGTCTGAATGTTTTCCCCATATGTTAGCTACTTGATTCATTACAATCAAGAATCAATTTACACAATTATGAGTACCTACCTACCTTAAGCCAAACCCTGAGCTATGTGATAAATAGGAAGCCTATGATCATGTTCCTATCTTTTAATAAAATTAGAGGAGTCAAGATATACAGAGATAAAACAGACAGTATGAAATAAAAATGCAGTGCATATGATAAGGAATGCAATATACTGATTGGTTACCTGATCATCCAGAGATCCTTGTAATGAACCAATTCCAAAGGTATTAAAAAATATTTCTTATCTTTAGGGAGATATGTAAATTAGCCAACCAATTAGCTATTAAAAAGTTAAAACAATTTCAAATTAGAATGGGAGAAAGTACTGGCAAATCATTTACCTGATAAGGGACCTGCATCTAAAATATATAAAGAAGTCTTATAACTTAATAACAAAAAGACAAATATGCAATTTAAAAATGGGCAAAGGATCTAAAGACATTTTTTCCAAGAAGATATACAAATGGCCAATAAACATATGAAACAATGCTAGACATCATTAGCCATCAGGGAAATGGAAATCAAAACCATTTAAAGATACTACTTCATACTCGCTAGGATGACTAGAATC
This sequence comes from Tamandua tetradactyla, assembly GCF_023851605.1. Taxonomy (NCBI): domain Eukaryota; kingdom Metazoa; phylum Chordata; class Mammalia; order Pilosa; family Myrmecophagidae; genus Tamandua; species Tamandua tetradactyla. Next base: position 117,591,608 of record NC_135335.1, read on the forward strand.
AAAAAGACAGATAAAAAATTGTTGGTGAAAATGTGAAGAAACTGGAACTCTCATACACTGCTGATGGGAATGTAAAATAGTGTTGCCACCGGTGAAGGAAAATCTGGTAGTTCCTCAAAAGTTAAGCATAATTGTTGCTGGGAATGGAAATGGTGCAGCCACTGTGGGAAGCAATATAGCAGTTCCTCAAAAAGTTAAACATAGATTTACAATATGATACAGCCATTCCACTTCTAGCTATATACCTAGAAAGTAAAAATCGGGTCTCAAACAAATGCTTATATACCAATGCTTAGAGCAACATTATTCATAACAGCCAATGGTATAAATAACCCAATTGTCTAGCAACAAATGAACGAATAAATAAAACGCTATATTTTTACACAATGGAATATTACTTGGCTGTGAAAAAGAATGAGGTTCTGTGACATGCTGCAACATGTAAGAATCTTAAAACTATTATGTTCAGTGAAATAGGCAAGACATATATGGACAAATATTGTATAATATCACTTATAATAGATGTCTAGAAATAGTATACCCAAAGAGACAGAAAGTAGATTAGAGATTACCAGGGGACAGAGAAGGGCTAGAAGGTGAAGTACATGTTTGGTGAATATAGAATGTGTATAAATAAAATTAATAAAAAAGCAACCACTATGAACACTTTCATCAAAAAAATTAATAAAGTGCAAATTTTTAAAAAGGAAAAAAAAAGTTAAGCAGAATTACTTCAGGACCTAGCAATTTCATTCCTATGACTATACCTAGGAGAAAATTTATGCCCAAACAAAAACTTATCTATGAATGCTCACAGCAGTGTTATTCATAATAGCCTAAATGTCTATCACCTGATGTATGGCTAAATATCATGTGGTATGTCCATATGATAGGATATTATTTAGCAATAAAAAGAAATGAAGTACTGATATATGCTGTAACAAAGATAAACCTTGAAAACATGCTAGATAAAAGAAGCTAGTCACAAAAGACTATATATTGTATGTCATGGTCAGGTTCATGTGTCACCTTGGCCAGGTGGTGGTGTCCGGTTGTCTGGTCAGGCAAGCGCTGGCCTGTCTGTGGCTATGAGTACATTTCATGGACTTAAATCATGATCACATTGGCTGCATCCACAGCTGACTGCACTTGTAATCAGCTAAGGGGAATGTCTTCTGTAATAAGTGATGCATAATCTAATCACTGAAAGGCTTTTAAGGAAGATTCAGAAGAGACAGTCATTCTTCCTGCTTCAGCCAGTGAGCCTCTCCTGTTGAGTTTGTCCAGACCCTTTCATCGGAGCTGCCAGCTTCACAGCCTGCTCTATGGATTTTGGACTCTTCCATTACCACATTTGTCCAGCCAGCCTCTCTTAAGAATTCATTGAGGACTCTCATTGAAGTTGTCAGCTTGTAGCCTGCCTAACAGACCTTGGACTCTACATTCCCATGGTTACGTGAGATACTTTTTATAAATTTTATATCTATGGATATCTTCTGCTGATTCTGTTTCTCTAGAGAACCCTAGCTAATACATTGTATAATTCCATTTAAAATAAATATCTGGAACATGCAAATCCATTGGTGAGTGACTGCAAATTGGACAGGGCTTCTTTCTGGGGTGATGGTCGCACAACTCTGTGAGTATACTAAAAACCAGCAAATTGTCCATTTTAAGTGTGGGAATTGTATGGCATGTGAATTATATCTCAATAATGCTCTCATTTTAAAAAGTGATTAAATATATAATTTTTTCAATGGTCAAAAAGCAAAAAAAAGACTAGTTCTTTCAGTTTTTTCTTACCTTAGTCTTTAGCTATTTATACAAAACAGTAATTTTTAATTAAAACTTTAAATTCTTGTTTGAGAAAAGGAATCCAAATGATAGGGTCTCTAAAAATGATGAATCAGAGCATTCCTATTACTTCTCTGTTCAAGAACGTTTATTAGCTTTTCATTGCCTAAAGAAAGGTGAAAGTTTTAGGATTAGCCTGAGCCTAAGTCTCCCAATATATAGTTGCCACTGTACGCCTTTGTGTAAGAATTTTTGCAAGTATCCTGTCCAAAAGTGGTTAATCAGAGCTGAGTGCATTCAGTAAGAACCACAAATTTTGAACTTGACCTTGGGTAAAATTCTGGAGCTTTCCTTCTTGAAACTGCACTTTAAATTATTCTAGTATTCCCATATTCCCTCAGCTTAGATCAAAAGACACTGGAAAAAAGTTTTCCCTAAACAACTCCTTTCTGATTATTCTGGATTAAATGTGATACTCTATTGGTGGGGTTGTATTTTAAAGATTATCAAATGATCTTGTTAATTTTTCATAAGTGTTTCGATTCTTGTGAGGAAATTTTGACTGGATAAGCAAAAAATATTATCATCTTAGCTGTCTTTTCCTTGCAAGGTTTTACGTTAAGGAAAAAGTATGGTTAAACAGGGTTTCTGCATAGTACATACTGAATGAAATTGATTGTTTGACAAACTCTTTTAGTCACTAGAAAGTACTGCCTGTGTTTTTTGCAAATGTACCTGTTTCACTTAGAGGCAGAATGTTGACATCATATAGACTTGGCTTATAACAAGACACCAAAATGTTTATATTTTAAAATAGAACCCTTTATCATAATGCCATTGGCCAAAATTTGAATAAAAATGTATATTATACTTTAGGAATTCAATGTTTTGCTTTTTTTTTTTTTTTTTTTTTTTTTACCTTGATTCAAGTCTTTTGTATAATATACTATTATCCGTTCTCAGCACAAAAACTATATGAAACCAGCGTTCAGGGAAGAAATCACAACCATGGTAATCAACAATAACTCCACCTTCTTTCATTTGGTTTTCTAACTCATCAACTACCTGTAAGAAAGTTAAAAAAAAAAAAAAAAAGGAGAGAAAGATGAACGCTCCATAAGAAAAATGAGGTAAACTTTCCTATAAAATTTGAGAAAAGTAAACTTCAAAAATTGTACTTACTCTATCTTCATCTAAAATGGGACAATCATACTCTTCATCATAGCCATCATATAGTTGCCCTAAAAGAGATTTGCAATGGCTTATTAATATAGTATATTCTAAGTAACTCTAGGTAATCTTTAATTCATTTATTCTATTTTTAAAACATTTTTATTGTGAAATATTACATACAAAGAAAAGAAAGAAAAAGCAGTAATTTTCGAAGTACACTTCAACAAATAGTTACAGATTTCAGTTTGCTATGGGTTACCATTCCACTATTTCAGATTTTTCCTTCTAGCTGCTCCAAAACACTGTAGGCTAGAAATATCAATATAAATATTCAGCAGTCATACTCACTTATATCCTATCTTCTCTGTTATAACTCCTCCTTCTCCTTTGATCCTTCTCCCAGTCTATAGGGATCTTTAGGCAATGCTCGTTCTGACTTTTTCATTTGAGAAGGGATGTTGACACTAAAGGTTAGGGGGAGGTAATTTGGTTGATAATCTTGGAGAGGCTGGTCCCTCTGAGTTTCAGGATTTATATGACCTAGAGACCCTCGAAATTATGGGTTCCAAGAAAGCAAACTTAGTGTATGAAACTTTTATAGCATCTCAGTTCGAGCCCTATGTATCTCTAAACTGATTTAAGTTAAAGGAAATCTATCACCAATTATTTTTTAAGGACAGGGAGGGAGCATGTGGACATCAAATATAAAAATCAACACTGATGAATCACAATTTTATCTAGAGGGAAACTAGGATAGCCCTGTATCTGAAACTGTTTTAAGTATTAAGATGGAAACAAACTATAAATAATAATAACCATCTTCAAAATTTGTGGGACTATCAGAAGAGGATTGCACTGGTTTTTATTACACTACAGATTGGTGGGAAGAGGGACACAGGACTAATAGACACACAACACACAAAAGATTAAGTTCCAATTTATTAGGCAAAGAATATTAATTTTTTAAAAAACTACAATGGGTTCTTATGGTCCAGAAATGAACTGTCTTGTCACTAATGTCATGAGGGGTAAGGAAGGAAAGTCAATATCCAGATGCCCCTGAGCAGTATATTTCTAGATTTCCAACATCCCGAAAGGAGATTTACTTTAGGAAGAGGAAAGTCTTAATTTAGGAGGTTGGATACAATCCCATACCCATGCTGAACCCCTAAACAGGTATGCACTTCAAGGTAGGCTTAGATCATTCCTTAGCCATCTCTTAAGAACATGTTACATGGAAGGCGTCCCACATCTTTCCCCTTAATATTGAGGTAAAACGAGTATTAGTTCTAAAGTTACAAAAGGTAGTCTGAAGGTTAATGAAAGGCATGGAGGCAGGTTTAGCTCCTTGTTGTGCATGAAGGGTTATGGACTGATTCTAATACAAAAAACCACTTTTACAGAATCTAGTATGGCCTCTGCCTCTCGAGGTTAGTGCTCAGTGACCAGAAACTATTATAAGCCTAGAAAATTATACTGTCTTGGGTAGAGAAAACTGGTTAACAATTTAGAAAATAATTAAATCTTCACTTTATACCACAAACTCTAAATGGATTAAAGAGCTAATATTTTAATTCCAGAGACACTAGCAGAAAATTTATCTAATATATAAGAGAATGATTCATTTGACTTTCCTAAGGGATAGAATAAAGAAAAAGACTGATTTGAATACATTAATTGTTAAATCTCTGTTGAGTGAAAGATAATATTACTTAAAAAAATTGACTTCCCCAGCTATTAAAGAGATGCAAATTAAAATAAGCACATATATGCCTATTAGTAAAAATTTTAAAAATACATGTATACATCACTAATTCACAATACTAAACTGGACACAGTTATACTGGTATGAACATGCTACAAGGGTATAAGCATTTTGGAATGTAATGTTAGTGAGTTTTAGAGGCCATAAAAATGTTCATGCCCCCTGATCTAGTAAATTGACACTGGAAATTTATTTTAACAAATAATTTTGAAAATTAAAAATGGTAAATCCATTTGGAAATCTCCTCTATCATTTCATTTCTAATTGGGAAAAATTATAAATGCTAAAAAATGTTCAACAATAAGGAAATAGTCTTGGTTTATTAACTTGATGAAATATTATATTGTTAAAGTTAAATAAGTATTATGTAGTTTAAAAATAATATGCAGTATAGACCAAGGAGCAACATGACAAATGCTTACATAAAATGGAGAAAGGACTATGCAAAGTTGTCTGCAATAGAAACAAAGATTAGAAGAAAAACAAAAGATGAAAATAAATGAGTGGGTTTGGAGTATTTTTTCCACACTGCATTATTCTTACAATACTATTTACTTTTTTTTTTTCAATTGAGTTTTATTTATTTAGGCTTTTCTCCAGGAGGTAATAAAGACAGAATGCTCCTCTCCCCAATCCCATTATAAGGAGATAAGAGCTATTGAGATGATTGCAAATGTTTGCAGATGTGCACAAAGGGGCAAAATTCTGACAAGATCTGCACTTAGGTAGGCCCATCTATGCATTATGAGAACTTCATGTGAAATACAGGAACTATACGGGGGGGAGCAACTGATGTTTACCCCCAAGAATTTTAAGGTAACTGAAATCAGCATGTGGGGACCAATACTATACTATAAAAAGCAGCCACAAAATCTAATAGCCATAGTTGCTTATGTATTATAGGACATCTGGATTATATAAACACTGAGGTTTCTTCACATTTGAAATCTTTGCCTCTTAGACCTAAAGTCTTTATACTTAGCAATGCTGAAATGCATAATTTCTTAAAATTATGTTAGTATTCAAAATTCATTTAAAAAAACATTTATCAAACACTGGTGACCAGTGACTGAAGGAGTAATGGAGATGTAATCGTGAAAGAAAGGTAATAAGACAGAAATGATCCTATCCCCAAAGGATTTACAATAAAATGGGAGAGAACAAGTAACCTGAAATTATACTATGATGTACATATCATATTTATATTTTTTACTATGATGCTTCTAAGGGAGAATAGGATGGGCACCTATGATAAACTTGAGATGTCAGGGGAGGCTTACTGGAGGAAGTGACTTCTAAACTATGACCTGAAGAAGTTAGCTAGGAAAAAGAGGTAGGGAAGACTATTCTAAACAAAGAAAAAAGATCTTCAGTGGTAAAGATATTAGGGAGGGGTGGCAAGTCTCTAAAAATCATTAGAAAATAGGCCATGAGAAGGCAATAGGGAGCTGTAGAGGTAAGCTGGAGCCAGATCCAAAAGTTGAAGGCTGCATTAAGGGGTTTGGACTTTATTCTGAGACAAAGGAAAATCATTAAAGCATTTTAAGCATGAAATGACACAAATTTTAAAATAATTCAAAATTTAAAATAATTCTCGTTTCCGTGTGGAACAGGGATAACATACTGAGTCTACTGTGGAGTTTTAGGTGAGTGATGATTATGGCTTTACCAGAATTAGTCACTGTGGGGATAGAGAGAAACGGATAGATTCTAAGCCTTATTTTAAATTTCCATAAAAAGGAAAAACTTATGCAACTTTAGAAAATTTCAATTAGAAGACAAATTTAGAGGTGTTTATACTCGGGATCATAAGTAACACAGCAAAGATTAAAAAAAAAAAGTATATTGATTAAATGATTGAAACCTTAGAAAATTAATTTCCTAAGGTTTATTTAAAGAAACTTCAGGTTAAGATATATTACTGACAGAGATGGGTCCCTGTACCAGATAAGTCCTGAAACTTAGAGAGCCCAGCCTCTTCAAGACATCAGCTAGTTCCATATCCGTACCCCATATTACTGACAGCCCCTTCCAACATGAAAAAGTTAGAATGGCCATAGCACAAATACCCCTAAAGAGAGGGATAGAAAGATCAAGGGTGACAGTGGAGTTATATGATAGTGGAGTTATATAGAGAAGGTAGGGTTTCACAAATGAATGAGACTGCTGAATCATTAAATTAGTATTTCTTTTAGTCTCCAGTATCTTAGACAGCTAGAAGTAAAAACCTAAAATTGTGGAATTGTAACCCATACCAAACTCTGAAATCTGTTCTACAACTAAATGTGCTGTGGTTTGAAATTTATTGTTTTGTATATATAATTTTTCACACACACAAAAAAATTGTGATGATAAAAAAATATTTATTCCTTCTAGCTGCCTATATTCTGGAGCAGGTAGAAGGAAAAACCTAAGAGGATGGTACGGTAGCCAATACAAGCTGTGGGATCTGTCCGGTAAATACTTGTTGAAGAATGCTTTGAAAACTATCGCTTTTTTCTTTCTTTGCTTTGTATATATGTTATATCATACGTGAAAAAAAGTAAAGAAAAAAAAATCAATAGTGGATTACTCTAGAGGAGGGTTCCTAGGCTAGATGAAGCCCTGAAACCCAGAGGCCAATCTTTCCAAGAATATTAACTAATTCCATCCCCTATCGTGTATTACTGACAGCCCTTCTCAACATGAGAAAGGTAGAAGGGTCATAGTCCAAAGATCCTTATGGAGTGGGAGAAGGATCAAAGGAGAAAGAGTTATACAGAGAAGATAGGATTTAACAAATGAGTATGACTCCTGAATCATATTTGTTTCTTTTAGCCTGTGTTTTGGAGCAGCTGGAAGGAAAAACCTGAAACTGTGGACTGGTACCCCATATCAAACTATGAAATCTGTTCTTAGCTGCTTGTTGGAGTGTACTTTGAAAATTGCTCCTTCCTTTTTGTACATATACCTCACAATAGAAAATGTTAAAAAAAAAAAATTGATGGAGTCAGAGTTAAAAGGCTACATTGTAGCCTTTCTGCTTGTTTCTGCTAAAGATAAGCTGTTAAACTATTTTAACTGCAGTCCATTTTATGCACTCAGATGAGCATTGTTCTTTAAAATTAATCATGGTGGGAATCTCGACAGACGCTGCTTCCAATATTTAAGACATCTTCAAATTTCTTTTGTAATCATTGACCACTCATCTCAATTCAACAGGAAGCTTATAATTGTAATACAATCAGTATAATTGGTTTAGTAAAGTTGATAATTTGAAAAAACCTGGCATTTTATATAGAGAGAAAAGAACAATTAATTCTGCCGGGAGAAGTCAGAGAGCTAAAAATGTGACATTTGAGTTGGGCATTTAAGGAGGAATTTTTAAGGCAAATAAGGGTACTTAGAAGGAATAGCATGTATAAACACATGGAGATGGAAAATTTCTACCCAGTGTGCTTGAGGAACACTAGTCTGACTACACATATAGGAGAGTGGCATATAGGAGAGTGGGGGCATGTAAGCCTGAAGGTAAACGGGCCAGCTTATAGTCTTTATGCTTTACTAGAGAGGATGTACAAAGTAAAAAGTTCAAATCTTGTCATTAAAGAGTCGTCAGCACAAGTGCCAAATGAGGAACATCACTAGAGAAGGGGCAGGATTGGAAGACAGCTGCAGTGAAAACCTCAGGGGAAAAGAGGAATATGATGGCAGGGAGGCAGAGAGGAGAGAATCAGACAAAAAGTCTGGGGAAGTAGTCAGGAGGGACCCAAGTTGTTAATTTCAAAGGCTTCTAAGGTGTATGTTATCAGGGAAGGGGGAATGGAATACAGAAGAGGTCAGAGCAGGGGTCAACATATTTTCTGTAAAGGGCCAGATAGTAAATTATTTTAGGGATATGCAGTAGTCTTTAATTCATGAATTGGACAAAAAAAAAGGCAGTGGTGGGATTTGGCCATGGGCTGTAAATCTGCCAATCCCTGGATTAGCCACACAGTTAAGACTGTCAGTATTAAAAGCCACATTATGTTTTAAAACTATTTATTACTTTGTCAGTACCTATGAGCATCCTGGGATCAGGATCAGAGGCTCAAGGCTGGCAAGCTGGTGGCAGGAAAGTTGATAATGCTGGTTAAGAGTATAATATGGGAAAGGCAATTTTGTGAGGAGGAATCTAAGACGGGGAGAATACGGTTAAGCAAAGCACTCTCCGAGTCACACATTTATGACTCTCAGATTAAGGTTAACTCACCACCTGATACTTTCCTGCCTTGGTTCCAAGCGGTGTTTTAAGAGTGGTCTCTCACAAATTCGGGAATTCAACATGGATACCAGGATGGCAGTAAACTCCATTTAGATACATGATTTGTTTAAAACCAGTTAGTAAAAAAAAAAAAAAAGCCTCATTTTTTCATAGCGGAGTTTTTCAACTTAAATATTTTTGACAGTTAACCTGATAATTCTTCATTGTGGGCTCTGTCCTGTGCATTGTGATGGTTAGCAGAAACCCTGACTTCTACCCACTAGATATCAATAGCAAGCCCCAACCCCAACCTCATTCTGACAACCCAAAATGCCCCCAGACACTGCCAAATGTCAAATGTCCCCTGAAGAGTAAAATCACCCCTGCTTGAGAACCATTACTTTATATAAGTAGATGATTTCATTCTCTTAAAATATATCATTTTAAAAAAGAGAGAAAGTCCAGGTGCATCAGACTATTTTTTGGTAAGAATTTGTTATATTCAAATAGTACCTGGGGAAAAAATATTTGGTATATTAGGAGAAACCTTATCTAACTCCAGAAAGCCCTTAACGGGTTTCATAAGAGGGGGGAAAATCAACATTTTTCCCTAAAGGTGAATTTCATTTCATAAAATAATCTCATCAATAAACCACAAAAAGGATGGTTGAAAATATACTATCATTAGATGGACACACAAGCAGTAAAAATGACGTAGGCACATGTGAGAGATAATCTGGTAAAGACAAAGACAACTGTCTCACCAACCCTCAAACTGGAGTTAATGTTCTTCTCAGTACTTTTTATGATTACACAGAAACTGCATTAAGTTCAGCAATGTTAAACTGACTGGGCAAGAACTGGAAGACAGGACTAAAATTTATTGACTACATATGACTCCAAAATCATTTGTCACAGGGTTAAGTTTAAGACCTGATGAACAAAACCTGATTTCATACACATAGAAAATGGAGAATGTTCTACCTGTGCACTACAGCAAGATCTAAATTTTAAAAACTACAAACTAAATGCCAGATCCAGATTAAAAATCATAGCATGATGCTGGCTTATAGTATGAAGAACAAGCAAAGGTACTCAACACTGACCTGCAAAAAGGGATACTGCAAAGAATGATAAAAAGTGGAGTGTGGGATGGAAGATACTGAGGGTCTTTAAATATAAAGAGAAAAAAATGGGATCTAAGAAACTATAATTAAGATAAATCCAAACAGATGAAGGCTTACTATAAATAAAAACTCTAAGTGGTCTCTCAGAAAGGGGACATGGTTATACTTCAGAAATCTGAGAGAATCTGAGAATCGACCATAAAAATGACTTATACACAGCTCATAATATGATCTGAACATGTGAAGATGATAGGGGTGACACTCTGCTTAGTAATTATAAGACTGTTAACAACTGGAACTTGCTTCAACTGTTACTCTTATTGGTGATAATAGAGAAAATAACTTCTAAAAATATAATTGCCAAAGTACCAACAATCAAATTGATGAATACAACTTTATTTTTTACACTTAAAACCTGATGAAAAACAACTATTAATCCTTTTCAACAAAATCCAACATCTCAGTTGAAAATTATGGTAACCATATTTACTCATTAAATACCAATTAAATTTTCCAAAACAGAACTTCAAAAGATCCAGCATGCACGTTTAAGCACATGGATCCAAGACCAAGTACACATGCTGCATGCACCAAGGCTGGATTACAGATTATCATAGTCGTCATCGTCATCATCATCTTCTTCATCTTCATGTTTTCTTTTCAATGCATTTGATGCGTCACTGGCAGTATTTTGTGACACCATGTTAGTGGTAATAAGAATATTTTTGGACCCAATTAATGATGGGTTAATCAAAACATTCTGAACTGCTGATGTTGCAGGAATGGATGCTTTTACAGCTGGGGACTGTGAACTGGGCATCTGCACTGTAAACCTTTGCCCTGTGAGGGACATTGGAGCCCCGACTTTAGTTGAAACAGACATGGTTTGTGGAGTTGGTGTGCCTAGTGTGGGCGTACTAGGTCTGCTACTAACTGAACCCACACTTAACCGGGGAACTGTTATTCTTCCTGCAGAAGTAGATGCCTTTTTTTGTAAAGACTTAAGTTTATAGTTTGGAGCAGTTAAGCAATATCTATCAGGTGGTAATCTAGGACCTGAATATGGCTTGATCAATGGCAAAGGGGTTTGATTTCTTTGCCTTGCAATATCTAACAAAAAATCTCTTGGGGGAGGAGAGGTAAAAGACTGGTCAGCACGACACTGGATTGCCAACCGCACATCATCTGCATCAACAGTAGCTTTCTTAGCATGGCTTGAATAAATTTTTGCATCTTCTAGAATTGTGGTCACATATCGGAAGGCAAACTCCAACATCTGATTTATAACTCTTGGCTCATAGTCTGTAATCCCCATTTCCTTCAGGATTTGTGCCATCATCTGCGCATCTTTCGGCATGCTCTTGGGAGAAGCCATCTTGCCAGACTCCATGATATCCGGTGATCAAACTTTAGATCATTTGAAAAAAACACGTACATTAGATCAAACCTGAAACACTTTAGTAGCAATTGTCAGGAGTTAAAAATTTTTTTAAATATATGTTGATTCTTTTTATTTTAATTAGCTAGGCATACTTAAAGTTCCCTTTACATATGTACTGAATCCAACCCTGTGTAAATCATTGTAAATACAGAAAGATGAAGACATAATAAATAAGGATGTGATAAAAGCTCGGGGAAGACAGGATAAAATAAGTATAAACGTGTTATATTAAAATATATGCATCCTGCATGCAACTACCAAAATAATCTTAGAAAATACCATAAGATAGTAATATCTTACTGCCTACTAGTGCAGTCAAAATAATCTGTCCTTCCAGTGAGATCAATATCCTGATTGCCCCCATATGTATTCTTAGCCTCATATGAACCTTTATGTATCCCTCTTCCTTTTTTTCAAATTCTATCAATCCTAAGTCCAACTAAAGTCCAAACTCTCCTACTGAAGCCTTCCCAATTACTCTCAACAATAATTACTAGCCAATCTGGGGGAGGGGAGAGATTGGTTAAAATAACCAGGACACAGCACTGGATGCTTAAAATTTTTCTATTTCTGTGGGTCCCCAACAGACCATAAATTCTTTAATGGCAGTCTTTCTCTGCTTTTTGTATCCTCTCACACCACCTAGTACTAATATTCCATCATTCTTAGCAGTGCACAAAGCAAGCCCTCGATATCTTCCTTTTTGAGAAAATAAATGCAACACCAAAGTGTTGGTAAGGACCAAAGTGTCCCTTACCTTCTTTAGCTAAATCACCCACATTAATATATTTCAATCCGGATCTTGATGCAAGTTCTTTGCCTAATGTAGTTTTTCCAACTCCTGGTGTACCTGTAAGACAAACCACAGAAAGACACCATTTGTGAAACATTACTTAGTAGAATTCATTCACCTAAAATGCTTTTCTCATTTTAAATAGTTAGAGAAATCTTCACACACATACATTCCATACATGGTGTATAATCAATGGTTCAAAATACATAGTTGTGTATTCATAACCATGATCGTTTTTTAGAACATTTGTATCACTCCAGAAAAATAAAAAGAAAAATCTTATACATACCATATACCTTACCCCTCCCTCTCACTGACTACTAGTATTTCCATCTACCTAACTTATTTTACCCTTTGGCCCCCATTATTTAGTTATTTCTTTTAATCCTTAATTTTTTTTTACTCATCTGTCCATACCCTGCGTAAAAGGAGCTAAAATGCTCATCTTAAGGTTCCTAGCAACTAAATAAAAATTCTACTCATCAGTAATCATATATAAATACACAGTATGACCTAATAAAATTTCCCTAAAACCAAGTGGATGTCAGGATCACCACCCACTGCATCTGATTAGCTAGGTATGGGGCTCGGATGATTCTAATGCCAATCCAGAGTGTCTGCCACAACCAGGGAACTGCCCAGAATAAAATTAACCATCTCAAATTAGTTACCATCACATATCTGCTTTAATTAAAAAGAAAACAACAAAAACATAAGAAATTGTTCCTGAGGAAAATGTAACCAGTATGAAGGACTCTCATACCCTTCCCTAGAGACAACCACAAGAAATCAGTTTCTTGTATCTTTCCAAAGAAGTCCTATGTGTATACACGTAAATATAAACACACACACGTTACGCTACCATATAATCTCATATATATATATGGTAATGTACTATACATTGCTCTTCACTTTCCGTTTTTCATATTAACACGGCTAAAACGATGAAATGAGCATTATAATTAAATCGAGTCTCCAATATGCATGCAGAAGAACGACAATTAATTCAAGTCCACAATAATACACCAAGTTTGGACCCGGGACTCACACTGCTCCCAATAAAACGGTTTACGTTTAGAGTTTTAACAACAGAACGTAATATTTAAAAACTCGGCCACACTGCATCTGACCCAAAGATAGCAGATGGTAGGAAACGGGCTGGCCGCCGGCCATCAGCCGCGTGCAGGCGGTGCGCGCCGCCGACAAACAGCTGCTGTAAAAAGGAAAAACTCGCCACTGCTTTCCACAAAGCATCTCAATTTCTCTATTCTCGTCAACAGTACCGACACCCATTAGGCTTCTCGAGAACGGCCTACGACGCCACTAACGCCACTAGCTTAGCTAACACTTCCGAAGGGAAACGGCAGCGACACTCCCTAAGCCCCCGCCGCCATGTCAGCCTCCTCCTCTCAGCGTCGGCGCCGCCACGCCGGGGCCAAAGCCCCAGGCCGCCCGGAGACCGCGCCCACGGGAGAAGCGACCAGGAAGCGTCAGCAGACCCCTTCTCTTCTTTAGAAAAACAAACAAGAAGCAAAAGCAGTTACTCTACGCCACAAACATGCGAGCCTAGTTTACCGAAATCACGGCTCCAGGCGCAAAAAGAAAAAATTTTAAAAGGCCAAAGGAGGAGTAAGAACGGGAGAGCCTACTGCGCAGACCGACCGGGGCCAGACGCGGCCTCGCGGGAGCTCGCCAGAACCCCGAGCCCAACCGAGAGTCAGCAGCCCATTTACCAACCACCACCGCCTCGGAAAGACGACGCAGCCGGAGCAGCCGGAGCCGGACGTCCGTCGGCCGCGCCGTGCCGCCGCGCGCCGAACTGCCTCGGGCCAACGGAACTAACGCTCCTCGTCCCCTCCCCCCACCGCTCGCGAGGGCCCCGCGCCGAGGGAAAGGAACCCCGCGGGCCCCCGGAGGACCCGGGGCACGCGGGTCCCCGCCTGCCCCGCCGCCCAGCCCCACGCGCGGCGCGCCCTGACCGGTAAGCAGGATGTTGGGCCGCACCATGGTCCTCGCCGCGGCGGCTCTGAGCGCCCAGACGGCCGCGCCACGCGCCCAGCAGGGAGGAGCCGGAAGGGGCGGGCAGCAGCAAGCGCCAGCGGCGCCGGGGTCCTCGAGCCCTGGCGCGGGGTCCCCACCTTCCTCTGCAGGCCGGTCGCGGGCCCCTGGTCGCGGGCACCTGGTCGTCTAGGACACGGTTCCATCGTGGGGTCCGGGGCGGGGGCCCATTTCGGGGGCACGCTTCGGGGTAGGCAGTGAGCTGGATGCCTATGTCCCCCGCGCCTCCGCCAGCCCCGCCCTTCGCTGCGTCGCGGAAGCGCCGGCCGAGGAGGAAGGACCCCCGGAGGCGGGCCCTGGAGGAGGCTCGGCGCCGGTACGGGCCAGGCCCTGCCAGCCGGAGCACTGCTCCGGCTCTTCCGCGCCTCAGCGCCGCGAGGTGATGCCGCTCCTGGAAAGTAAGGTCGCCGCAGATGAGGCTGTGATGTCTATAAGGCCTAGGCACGGGAGTCCATCTCCGTCTTCAGGCCTGCCCGGGCCCCTGTCGCTCCTCCTCCCGACCTGCCTGTCGTAGTACGGGGCGGGCGCGCAGCCCCCCGAGGCGCCCAACCCACAGGGCGCCCAGCCCCCCGAGGCGCGCAGCCCCACCGAGGCACCCAGCCCCCCGAGGCGCGCAGCCCCCCGAGGCGCCCAACCCACAGGGCGCGCAGCCCCCCGAGGCGCGCAATCCCCCGAGGCACCCAGCCCCCCGAGGCGCCCAGTCCCCCGAGACGCGCAGCCCTCCGAGGCGCCCAACCCACAGGGCGCGCAGCCCCCCCGAGGCACCCAGCCCCCCGAGGCGCGCAGCCCCCCGAGGCACCCAGCCCCCTGAGGCGCGCAGCCCCCCGAGGCGCCCAGCCCTCCGAGGCGCGCAGCCCCCCGAGGCTCCCAGCCCCCCCGAGGCACCCAGCCCCCCGAGGCACCCAGCCCCCCGAGGCGCGCAGCCCCCCGAGGCGCCCAGCCCCCCCGAGGCACCCAGCCCCCCGAGGCTCCCAGCCCCCCCGAGGCACCCAGCCCCCCGAGGCGCTCTCATCCCGGCTGTCGGCTCGGTAGCAGCGCCGCGTTAGGCGACTGAGCGGCCGCCCGGGTGTGGGGTGGCGGTGGATCTGCTGGGGACACTCTCGAAGGTCCCTTTTCTACCTCTGACATCTCATTTCAGGGACCTGGCGCCATCAGGGACAGTTACCTGCTATTTAAAGGAGGTAATTGCAGTCTTGGTGTGAAAGAGCAACTTGAGTCTTGACTGTAACAGTCGCATCTTTTAAATTCGCCTACGAGCTATTTAGCCACTTAGATTTTTCCCACCTTTTTGGATTTCCAGAGCTAAAAGCCCCTCCAGTCGTAACTTAGTTTTTTTCTGGCGAATTCTTTGTTTTATAGTGTGGGAGAAGGTACATATTATAAGCTGGGTTGTATTTTATTGACCTTAAAAATCTTTTTCCTGGTTAACTTAAAATTGAATTCACTAGTTTGCCTAAACATTAAGAATTCTTAAAGTTGAAAAACTCAGTGTTGCCACACACATAAAAAAATCTACAATTTTCAAATAAGGAAAATATTATTGAAAAAGACTTAGAATAAGATTTCAATTCTTTGTACCAAGTGAATGATGTCTGAAATAATTGTATGGTGCTTTTTGTTGAAATTTTGGAAATGAAGAACTGCAGTTGTAATTTGAGATGAGGAAAATTTTATTTTCCAATAGGAAAACTGTACAAATAAAGTTTTCTGGTTTTTCTTAATAAGGAAAGGCAGGTACATAAATGTGCAGTTTTTTGTATTCTCTAATATATTATTGACTTTATAAACTTTCCATTTATAACACAAATAGATGAGGTTAATTATTAAATGTAAAATTTATTTTTGCATTTTGATTTCTTCCTTAACCTTTGTTTAGTATGTCCTCTTTCACTAGTTTTTGAGCCTTACCTTTATCATTTTGTTAATTATAGCATATGCTGATAACTGTAATTTACTTTGTAAATTTAAGGTGATTTCTTTTCTTCCCTTTTTCTGTAGGTGAATTGTACTTTAATGTACTACGGATGGGAACTATCAAAGTTTATAATGTCAAAAACTTTTCTTAGACCAAAGGTATCTTCCACAAAGGTACAATACACTAAAGTAGCCATGTAATAGTGACCCCCAAGGATGTTCTTAATGACTTAACACTGTTATCAGAGTAATGGTGCTCAGTACCTATGTTATAAATTAGTGATATGATGGTGTGTGAATAAACTTAAAAAAAAAGAAAGGGAACAAAAAAATGATCTGAGAAAGTCTAGTAGTGAGTTGTGAAACAATCACAAACTAAAAGCACAGTGTTAATTTGAAAAGGGGTTTACAATCTTGGTCGCAAAGAAAAGGCTGACCACTTTAATGAAAGAGCCATAGAATAAAAGAAACAAGAATTGTAGTGGGTTATATAGTTTATATAGCTTAACCATTGGCCTTAGCATTTAGAAATCACATGGCCAGTCCTCAGCAAGCCGGAGGGTCAAGCAGTATCATATTCAAGCAACGTAATGTTTCCCTCGCGATGGCTTTAATTTTCTCTGATCTTAAGTTATTTAACTTTGCTCTTTCTCTTCCTTTTATTCACTAAATAGGAGCCCGCATTTACGTAAGGAATAAAGTTATGAAATGTATAAGAATATGCAGATTGATAAGAAACACTATCAAAGGTTTAATATAATAAAATGTTTTTATTTACCCTTGAAAAATAGAGGAAAAATGTCAGAATTGTAGTGCCATTGACAATCTTTTGAAGAGGAATATATTAGGTAACTGACCAAGAAATTTTTTTCACCTGTGGTCTTCCTTTCTTAAAAATTTCTATAATATTCTTAATCCACTCTCCTTAAAAGAGGAAGTAGTTGTGATTTTACATTCAGAAAATACTTATACAGATTGCTTCCTCTGAGCCTGTTTTCAGCTGCTGCTTTTTCTCCTCGTAGAGCGTCGTGTTAATAAATGGCTCACAACTGTGGCTGAGTATTCTTGAAAGAAAATCTAATCTTGGTTCCTCCTTGTTTGGAATTTCCTAGCTAGGTAGGAAATTCCAAAAGCCAAGTGCTAGACTAGATTTATACAGTCAGTTCTATGTAAGCGTTAAGAGTGTTAAGAAAATCTGTGTTGAAATTTATAATTATTAGGGTAACCTTTTTAACACTCCTAAAAGTTTTAAAATTAAAATTGCTCAATTCAGGATTTTTCTTTATGTGCACTTAAAAAGCTTTGAATAAAAGAAAGAAATGGAGGGAAATGCAGAAAGGGTGACAATTTTTATAGGCTAGAAAAACATGAAATATTATTCACTGGTTCTCCTCTGTTATCCCAGTACTTCTTATTTCTAGGCATTTCTGAATGACAAATTTCATCCTCATTGGAGACCCTGCTCATTTTTATAAAAATATCACTTGCTTTCTGCACAGAAGAAACATTTAATCAGTAGCATTATGATTCTTAGCCTGTCCTCACAGTCTCAAAGCTGTTATCCAATCACACATGGATCTTAGTTTGTGATTGTTTTAACTTGGCCGAGACAAAAGTGTCACTCTTCTTATTGCTATAATTGGTTAAAATAATATCATCTTTCTTTATTATTATTATTTTTGCCTTTTTTTTTTTTCTCATGGGCAGGCATCAGGAGTCCAACCCGGGTCTCCGGCTTGGCAGACTAGAACTCTGCCTGCTGAGCCATCATGGCCCGCCCTATTTTTGTTTATTTTTTAGTAGGTAATTTGAATATTTGTGTTTGAGGCCTAAAAATGAGTTTTTAAAACCAGCCTATGCTTATCTGGGAGGATTACGGTTAATAAAAAGGAATTATGAATGCATTCCTCATTCCTTTATATTACATCTATCATTACCATGGTCAAGTAAATAAGTGTGCATTTGCACTTAACTTTAAAGTAGAAAAGTAGCTAGTACGTATAAAGCCAATTTTACTTAAAGAGCTAATAAGATTTTTATTTAAAATGTTATACACATTTGAATATTTTGTTTCTAAAGTAGTTAATTTATGTAAAGAATAGGTGGAGAAAATGTAATAAAATTTACATAATTTCTTTTTTTCAGGTAGCAGATTGGGTAGACCCATCATTTGATGATTTTTTAGAAAATACAAACATTTCTTCTCTTACTGCCACATCATTAGATGTGAATAACTCAAATTATAGAAGAAACAATGTGCCTTCCACGTTAGAAAGTAGCAGATTTCCAGCCAGAAAGAGAGGAAAGCTATCTTCCTCAGAACATATTTATGGTCTAGAAAATTCAAAAGAATGTCTGTCTGAAAATGAACCATGGGTGGATAAATATCAACCAGAGACTCAGGTACTAAACTGCATGCAAACAGGTCTGCACATCTTACTTTTAGGGTGGCTGAGGGAGTATGGGAATGAGAAGGATGTACATTTTCAGATTGTAACTCATGAAAATCTTTGTCTAAATGGATTAGAAAAAAACAGTATCTACGTGTGTGTGTGTGTGTTCCATAAATTTTTTTAACTTTTAAAAAATTGTGGTAAATATATGTGACATAAAATTTACATTTTAACTATTTTTAAGTCTACAATTTGGAGGCATTAGATTTTTCAAAATGATGTATAACCATCACTCCTATCTATTTCCAGAACAGTTTCATCATCCCAAACATAAGCTCTATACCCATAAAATGTTTTTTCAACAGTTGTTGGTTATTTGTCTCAGAGTTGAGTTAACCCCAACCTAGTTTGTTTGTGTTACTGAATATAATATGCTTTCCCATGCCCTTCCCAAAATGAATTTCGGTAATGTAAAACAATTCTGTAATTGTAAACTTGCCCGAAATTATCATACAGTGGTGTCAGGATAAGAACAGAATTTTCCATGATAATATA
This sequence comes from Tamandua tetradactyla, assembly GCF_023851605.1. NCBI lineage: Eukaryota > Metazoa > Chordata > Mammalia > Pilosa > Myrmecophagidae > Tamandua > Tamandua tetradactyla. Next base: position 117,610,843 of record NC_135335.1, read on the forward strand.
AAATCTTAAGGATAACTGAAAGGACCTTTTCTACTAGAATATATTATCTTGTTTGCTACTTTTTCCACCAAAAGCATTTATCCTAGATTAATCTGTGCTGATGTGCCAAAAATCCTTGAGTTAAAATGTTTTGCTTTTAAACTTCTAATTTTTCAATCTTAGCAAGAACTTGCTGTGCATAAAAAGAAAATTGAAGAAGTTGAAATCTGGTTAAAAGCGCAAGTCTTAGAAAGGCAACCGAAACAGGTAATTAAGAAATGCGCATTTAAAAGTATTTAATAGGGCGGTGTGACTGTAGCTCAGTGGCAGAATTCTCCCCTGCCTTGCCAGAGATTCTGCTTCGATTCCTGTTGCCTGCCCATGCAAAAAACAAAAGGAAACAAACAATTTAAAAAGTATTAAGCATTCAAATTGTTTCTCTGACTTATGGCTGGTTGCAAAAAGTTAAATTTTTCTGATTACTGTTCAGATAAGTCCAGATTGTCTGTAATAAAAGTTCCCTGAATTTGCCTTCAGCCTCACTTCTACTTCTTCTCTTACTGCCACATTATTAGATGTGAATAACTCAAATTACAGAAGAAAGAATGTGCCTTCCACGTTAGAAGGCACACTCAAAGATTCAGCAACGTTTTTCCCCTTTACTTGAATGTCTTTTTCCCCACTTACGTCCTGTCATTAGCATAATGCACAGTAAACCGTTAGGGTGCTAATATATTTAGCATATCAAGTTATTTGACACCGAAACAAGCAGGTAAATTACTTATTAGTTTTTGTGTTAATTATAGCCTGCAGCAGTCATCATTCATTTTAGGCTGATGTTTTTTGTTTCACTTCCTAGTTGCAAAATTACTCTCAGGCCCTCAAGCTAGAATATTCTTCCCCCTCTCTCTCTTTTTTAAAATCTTCTTTATTTTGATATTCTTCAAACCTAAAAGACATAGAATATTAAATTAATACTCATATACCCATCATTTCCCCTCCAGGTATTTTGAATTAAATTATAGGCATTCTGAAATTCCAGTCAGACTTAGATAATTCATTTTACTTCTGTTAAAGAAAAGGCATTTTCGTAACTGACTGTTCATACCATTATTTTTTTTTTTTTCACATGGGCAGGCTCTGGGAATCAAACCTTGGTCTTCAGCTCGGCAGGCGAGAATTCTTTCTGCTGAGCCACTGTTGCACCGCCCTTGTACCATTTTTATATCTAACAAAATTAGCAAAAATAACTAATGTCATCTAACAGCTTGTATCTTCAAAATGTCTTTTATACCTACTTTGTTCAAACCAGGATCTAATCAAAGACCACACTTTGCATTTGATTTTCATATCTCTTAGGTCTTTTTAAATATTGAACAGTTCCCTTCTTCCTCCTATTTCCTCCAAAGCTTTGACTTATTGAAGAGACTGGGTAGGCTGACTAGCAGAAGCTAACATCCTGGATTTCTTAGGTTGTTTCCTCCTCATGGTTAACTTGATCTTCTCTCTGGCATTTCCTGTAACCTGAACTTTTAAATCAGAGCTTGATTAGATTCAGGTTGAATTTTTCTGTAAGAATACTTCAAAGGCGTTGCTATAATTTTATGTTACATCCTATAAGAAAGTATGTCTGGCTTTCTATCTTTGATGTTAAATGATAGTCAGAAATCTTCAAAATAAGTAACTTTGCCTTGAAATGGACAAACACATTGGGTGGGGAGATGGTTGGCAGCATTGGAGTGTCCAGTTCCTGAGCAACCTTTCACTTAAATGCTTTAGTGTCTGTTGTTGATCCTTGTCTGAATGTTATTTTATTAGGTTGTTAATGGTGCCTTTCTAATTTTATTGTTATTTCTAAAATTACTAGCCAGCATTTTTTGTAAAGAAAAGCTGGGTTGATTTAGTTACCTTGAAATACAGTTCCAGTTGGAAAGGCAGTTTAATTTTTAAATCTCTATACCTTTAATTTTCAACTTCCAGTTAAAGGGGTTCGTGTTTTAGGAGCAGATCCCTGTCTCTTGAATCAAGGTCCTTGCTATCTGATCTGTGGTTTTAACCTTTTTCTTTATGGTTAAGGTAATATATTCAAGAAAGAATTCCATAGCAACGTGTTGTAGCATGTATTAGAGTTTCATTCCTCTTAATGGTGAATAGTAATACATTGCAGATCACATTTTGTTTATCTGTTTCATTTCTTGATGGACATTCGGGTTGTTTCCATTTTTTGGCCATTGTGAATAATTAATACCGCAGTGAACATTGTCATATAGGCATCTGAGTTCCTGATTTCTGTTCTTTTAAATATATACCTGGAAGTGGGTTTGCTGGGTCGTACATTAGTTCTATATTTATCTTTGTGAGGAACTTTCAAACTGTTTCCCACAGTGGCTACTCGTTACGGGTTCGGGTTCCAGTTCTTCAGCACGCTCACTGACACTTGTTATCCCCGCTCTCACCTTCTAAAGAATACTAGTCATCCTAGTGGGTGTTAAATGCTGTTGTGTGGTTTCAATTCTTTGTAACACTCTTTTAGTATAAACATTATTATGTCTTAAAACTACCTATATAAACATATATGTGTGTACATATGTAGGAATTGGGGAGAGTATTTTCTTGACTATTTTCAAGCTTCTTCCCCTTAAAGAGGTAGGCTTTAATTGGTCATAGACTGTACAAAAGATTCGATAATACCAGTAATTATAAGACTTTTTTTTCCTACAAAATATTTAGCAATTAGATTTGTCTATGAGCAAACTAATTTTTTTTAAATTTGTTTTAAGTTCTCTAGATATTTGCTCAGTTTAATTTAGGGAGGTGGCAATTTAAAATATAATTAAATATATTGTAATGTAGACAATGGGGAATTAACCGAAAGTCTTACATGTTTTCATGTTCTGATGGCTGACTACCTTCCAGTTCCCTTACTGGAAGCAAAAATTTTGCTATGTGGCTCTACCATCATGTCAAAAAATACACCTTTGATTATTGTGTGAGAAAAAGCTATGACTGCCTGTGCTTGGACTTCTACTTTTTAAAAACTCATCTGCTTGGAAACGCTAAGCTGGGAGCAATTTCAATAACTGCAATAGCAAAAGGGAACAGAAAATACTATCTTGATTTACTTTTCTGCTCCTGTGTCACCAGCCCAGTTACACTGCCTTTAAATGGAGTGGGAATTTTTATTTATAGTTCTCTTAGTAGAAAAACCGTAAAGTCTCCTGTTTTAAATGTACATGTGTAAATTCATACACATACTCATGTTTTCTCTCTTGCTCTTTGTTGAATTTATATCCCTCATTCCATTTGTTCATTTGTTTGTTTATTCATTTCCTCAATCAGGTAGTATTTATTGAGAAACTACCCTGGCCCAGCACTGCAGTAAGCACTGGACATACAACTTTGAGCAAGGCAGGCATGGCTCCTGACTCATAGAATTTATGTTCTGTTGGAGGAGATTAATAATTGGGTTGGTAATACAAAGGAAAACATTTTTTTAAATTCTGAACAGATTTTTCCACAATATAAAATAGCCGTTCCTGTAAAGCTCACCATCCCGATGTGGAATGTGGGTCATTTAAAATGTAGGTCCATACTTGAAATGTATTGAAAGAAATCTGTGTGTGTGTATATATGTGCATGTAAACATGCATTTACTCATATACAGCGTATATTTAATAGCTTTATTGAGATTTAATTCACATGCCATGAAATTCACTCATGGAGTGAAAGTATTCTATTAAATGGTTTTTGGTACATTCAAAGCATTGCGCAACTGTCTAATTCCAGAACATTTTTATCACCCTCAGAAGAAATCTTGTGACCACTGACAGTCACTCCTGTATCCTACCTCCTCCTTCTCCTCCTCCTCCTCCTGCTCCTGCTCCAGGGAAAGCGGTCTGCTTTCTGTCTCCATAAATGTGACGCTTCTAGTCATTTCATATAAATGGAATCATAGAATCTGTGGTCATTTTTTTTCTGGCTTCTTCTGACTTACCATAATGTTTTCAGATTTCATCCATTTTGTAGCATTCATCAGTACTTCATAATTTTTTATGGCTGAATAGTATTCATTGTATGTGTATACTACATTATATTTAGCCATGTTTGAGTTGATGGGCATTTGGTTATTCTACTTTTTGGCTATTATGTATCACTTTGCTGTGACCATTCACGTACAGGTTTTTATGAAGACTTACGTTTTCATTTCTCTTGGTTATATACCTAAGGGTTCAATTGCTGGTTTATGTAGCATTTCCATATTTAACTTTTTGAGGAAATGCCAAACTCTTTTCCTAAGTGGTTGTACCATTTTATATTCTCAACAGCCGTATCTGAGGGTTCCATTTTCTCCACATCCTTACCAAAACTTGTTATTGGCATATGTATGTGTATATACGTATACACATAAAAATGTTAACAGCTTATTGACATGCAACTCACATACCGCATAATTCAGCCATTTAAATGTACAATTCCGTGGCTTAGTATATACATAGAGTTGAGCATCTATCACAGCAATCAATTTTGGAACATTTACATTGACCCCAATATATTGTTATATGTATTTTTTGTATCTTTTTTTTTCGCATGGGCAAGCACGGGAATTGAACCCGGGTCTCCGGCATGGCAGGCAAGAACTCTGCCACTGAGCCATCGTGGCCCGCCCTGGTATATATATTTTAATGGGGTTTTTGGTAAATAATCAGGTCTTTCATTTTGAAGCACTGCTATTTTATTTGTTTCTTTTTGAAAGAGCGTTCACCTTTTATTATATCCACTTATATTATTTGATATTTGTTAACGATGAACATACATTACTTTTGTAATTTTAAAAATAGTTGAAAAAAGAAATGTAGCTAGTGAAAATAAGGTTTGCCTTCTTCACGTTAAGATCATAACAGCCGGGTGGGCCACGGTGGCTCAGCAGGCAAGAATGCTTGCCTGCGATGGCAGAGGACCAGGGTTTGATTCCCGGTGCCTGCCCATGTAAAAAAAAAAAAAAAATCATGACAGCCATGCCAGACTTTAAGGAAAGCTTCTGATACATTATTTAGCATTAATTTTTCATCACATCTACAATATGGTGCAGTGTTACTGAAACCCGTAACCTATCTTTGGTAAATATGTTTCTGAAAGAATCTGATTTCCAAACAGGTCTTGCCATAGTAATTACATATTTATATAATATTATATTATCCAATGACAGGTTTATATTTAGATTGAATTTTACAAATTGAGTTAACCTCTGAAAATCTTTGTTTCAAGAATTACTTCCTTACTCTAGGAAAAGTTCAGTTGTAGTTTGGCTAGTATGTCGCCTTAGGAGGGACATAATGAAAGAATCGAGGAATTAGAGGAAATTGATGTTTTTTCTACTGTGCTTAAAGTTCAGAAAATAAGTCTCTCATTTTGTCCAAAGTTGGTTTATTCCAGCTAGCATCATTATGAAGTTTAGTCTGCTGATATGGGACAGTCAGTACCTATTTGTGAAAATAATAAGTAATATTTAGAATGAAAATTTAAAAATGATATTCTGGCATTCTGGTGATTTTTGAATTAATATTTGTATTTGGTTTTAGGGTGGATCTATTTTATTAATAACAGGTCCTCCTGGATGTGGAAAGACAACAACTATAAAAATACTATCAAAGGAACATGGTATCCAAGTACAAGAGTGGATTAATCCAGTTTTATCAGACTTTCAAAAAGATGATTCCAAGGAGATGTCTAATCTTGGTAAGATTTGCTGTAAGGGTAAAGGAGAGAGTGGGAAAAAACTGTTCTTAATTGAGCTGTGAAATGATCAACCCATCTGTGTACTTCTGATCTGAGGTTTTTATGATCCTGTTCAGTATGTTTTTGAACAGACGTTATGTAATGCCACTTCTAGACGTTATGTAATGCCACTTCTATGTTAGATTGGCATCTTTTCACTATTTGCTGTGTCACAAAGTCAGAATAGCAATCAGGTGAAACCACATGAGTGCATTTTCTCCCGTATTTCCCTCTTTCAGAGGAGTGTAATTTTAAAAGGAGAAGGAAGGAACGATTGCCTCCAACGGGGTGAAAGACAGTGAGTTTTTGAGGATTATGTTTAAACTTTTTTGTTAGGTAACAAGTCAGTCTCTTTGCATTATTTTATGTACTTTTTTCTAGGCTCTGGAATGGGTGGTTAGACAGTACAAATAAAATCTTTTTATTTATTAAAATGTAGATTAAGCCTTAAGATCTTTTAAAGGAATTTGCCACCAAACAAGGTAGCTTAGATCAGTAGAAACCTTTCAAAATCAAGTCAAATCAAAATATAAGGCAAAGACTGTCATTGGAATATGGAAGGAGCCCTTAAGACAGACATCCATCCATGTGCTTATATACGCCTGCACGATCATTTTTAACTTACATAGGTGTTTTTTAGTTTGTTTATTTTAATAGATACTAAAGATGGCTGGTATATGAATTTTTTTCTGTTTTCTTTTTATTTCTTTTTCTGAATAGATGCAAATGTTCCAAGAAATGATCATAATGATGAATATGCAACTATGTGTATTGTGGATTAGTGATTATATATGTAGGACAGAATGATCAAGTTATGAATGTTAGTGTTTGTTTGGTGATTTTTGGTATTTTAAAAAAAATTTTTAAATTAATAAAAAAAAAGATGTAAAAAAATAAAATAAAATAAAGATGGCTGGACTCTAGGGGTAGCCAGATCTCAAATGCCATTTTGAAGTAACAGGGGTCTGTAAAAGGACAGTGTTATTTAATGAGGAGTATCCCGCAAAATCTTTTCTCTGGGTTGTTGTTTTTATACCATCTTTGGTATGCATACCTTTACGTGTGGTATCCTATGTTCCTGAGGTTTTATTGTTTTTTAAGGGGTAATGTAATTTGGACACTTAAATGAAGTGAAAGTCTTCATTTGCTAGTCTTCTATGTAAATCATGTCTTCAGAGAACTTCCTTTATTTCCAAGTTCACTAATCAGTCATTTTGCTTTTGTTAAACATTTGTTATTGAAGATTATTCGTTTTTAGTCAGGTACTCATTTGTAGAGTCTTCATTAGGTAGGCCAACTTCATAGTTTTGTTTTGTTTTTTTAGTTATTTTCAACAGTTATATGCACATTATATTGAGAGCTGTGTTCTAAAGTCAGTTAACTCCATATTGCACTCACTGTTATAAAAAAATTACTGTTATCCATGGTGATTCTTGGCTTTTGAAATGAGTATCTTATTTTTAATTTGAACAATTTCCCCTAATTAAAAAATAGTCAGCCTGTATTGTGAGCTCCATCATATGTAAGTAAAAGTATATATGTATATGAATGTGTATATATATATGTACATATGTATATAAATTTTACGTATATAGAATTTGTTGAAAGTAAAGGTGTTAAATGTGTTTCATTTTAGAATCAAGCTTCCGTACATTTCCATACATCCCCTGTCAGTCTCAGATGGCAGTTTTTAAAGAGTTCCTACTACGAGCAACAAAGTATAACAAATTACAAATGCTTGGAGATGATCTGAGAACTGATAAGAAGATAATTCTGATTGAAGTAAGGACCAGTTTTGAAATCTTCCCATGGCTACTGAGTAATGAAATGAGAGATAATATTTCATGTGGTGGCTCCTTTCCATAGTATTAATAGTGGTCAAATGTAGCATAAAGTTTTTGTACTGGCAGTAATCCAAAGTATTTCTATTAACCTAGAATAGAGATTTTAAAGGTTAACAAATGTTAAAAATTTAAATGGCTTAAGTATAAAAAAGTCAAAGAAGTATTTAGAAAATAACTTCTAAGTGAAAATAATAAATAACTGGTAAAGTGACCTTAAGAAAACATGATCTGAAAATTGGGGTTCCCATTGATTGATGCATCTTATTGATTAGAATTTCACATTTCCCTAGGATTTACCTAACCAATTTTATCGAGATCCTCAGACATTACATGAAGTTCTAAGGTGAGTTTCACTGATGTTTTCTAAAACTCCAAATTGCATGTCAAGTGGCTTAAGTTTCAACATTGCTGTATTTTGTTATTTTAGGAAGTATGTACGGATTGGTCGATGCCCCCTTGTATTTATAATCTCTGACAGTCTCAGTGGAGATAATAATCAAAGGTTACTATTTCCTAAAGAAATTCAAGAAGAATGTTCTATATCAAATATTAGGTAAACAATTCCTGCTTCATATATTCACATATAGGCTATAATTTAAAATTAATAATTTAACCAACATCCTTCTTTGTAAAACTTTGACAGTTTCAACCCTGTGGCACCAACAATTATGATGAAATTTCTTAATCGAATAGTGACAATAGAAGCTAATAAGGTAAGTCTCTTAAGAACTGATGAATTTGAATCTTGTAGACAGCCCACCTTAAATGACTTTAGTAAAACTTGAGGAATTGGAGACATGCTGTGTTTTGGGTTTTAGAATTATTATAAAAATTATTTCGTTAATGAGGCATGTCACATTTTAAAATATAGAAAAAATTGATTAAAACTTGTACCTTTTTCTACTATTTAAACAGCTTTCTCTTTCACACTGAGGTAAATTTTCCCTTTGCTTGGTTTGCTGTTCAAAATTGGGACTCTCATTAAGAAATAGTTTCTAAATATATAAGATTCCACAAGGGTTCTATGCACTAGAGTAATTTTTCAGAAACCTACAATCTCCAGGTGGGTCCCTGGACAAGATAAGTCCTGAAACCTAGAGGGCCCAGCCTCTCCAGAGCATCAGATAGTTCCATCTCCCTACCCCATATTAGTGACAGACTAATATATGGAAAATTTAGAATAGCCATAGCCCAAACACCCCTAAAGAGAGGGTTGAAAATATCAAAGGTGATGGTGGAGTTATACAGTGAAGATAGAATTTAACAAATAAATATGAATGCTGAATCATTATATTGATATTTCTTTTAATCTCCAGTATCTTAGAGCAGCTAGAAGTAAAAACCTGAAATTGTGAAATTGTAACCCAAGCCAAACTTTGAAATCTGTTCTATAACTAATTGTGGTGCTGTGCTTTGAAATATATAGCTTTTTTGTATATATATTATTTTTCACAAAAAAAGAAGGAAAAAAGTCAGTGGTGATGATAAAAAAAATATTTAAGCCTTCTCGCCTCCTATCTTCTGGAGCAGCTAGAAGGAAAAATCTGAGAGGATTGTAAGGTAGCCCATGACAAACTCTGGGATCTGTCCTATAACTACTTGTTGAAGAGTGCTTTGAAAACTATTGTTTTTTTATTTCTTTGCTTTGTATATATGTTATACTATACAATAAAAAAGTTAAAAAAAAAAAAAGAAATAGTTTTCTGCTATCTAGTTAGTTACCTTAGTCATCAACAGTCCAACTCTACTTTTGTCCTGTTGTCACTTTTAATACTTCCTTTGTTCTATTGTTCAAATAAAGATGATAAAATAATGAAACTTGTACTTCCAGCAGCATAGATCCAGGGGCCCTAATGGTAGAAATCAACTAAATCTTGCAAAAAACTTTTTATTTCACTGCTGGGATCACAGGAAGTGAGAGAAATCTCAAAGGGAGAGGTTATTTTGAAGATTAAGCAAGAAAATGTATGTAGAGCATTTAGCTTAATCAATAACAGTTCTTAAGAGTAAGAAGTAGAAATAAGCCAAGTTTAATAATAGAGGGAGCAGTTGCTATGTGGACTGTTACACTATTGACAGTAATATTTTGGAGAATATTTAATGACATGCAAAAACATAATTTAAAGTCATGTTAAAAGTAACAATGTGAAAAATTAAATAATAATATTAATAATAGAAATGATGTATTCAGCCCTTAGTATGTGTCAGTAACAAGATTGGTATATTATCTCCAGTTCAGAGGTAAGGAAACAACTGTGGGGAGGACATAGTTATTCTCTCAATTTGTGTGATTTAGGGAGAATGACAGAGGACAGTAATTTTTTCATAAGAATATTTGAAATATCTAGTAAATAAAATTAGACAAGTATATTTAAGGATTGCAGTAAATTACTATTTTCCTATTAATAGTTTTTACAAAGATCTGAAATGTGTTTATATTACCAAGTGCTATATTATTTATTTAAATTATTTATTTAAATAAATAAATATTATTTATTTAAATTTACATGCACATCTTTTAAAAACACACATCTGTTTTATCTATCCTAAACGTCTATATAAAGCTTAGGCATTAATATGAAGTTGATGCGATCATGGCTTTTTAATACTCAACAGATAGTAAATATGTTGAAAACCCTAGTGTAGGGACTTCCGTGTTTATTTCAAAGATTTTCCAGATGACTTTGTTTTTAAATTTGACAATTATTTTGTGTATTTAAATTTATTTATCATTATTTTGTGTAGAGGTGTGTGTGTGTATGTATATATGTGTATGGGTGGGGAGAAAAAGAAAAAAAAAAAAAAAACCTTGAAATAGGACCTGGTCAAGAGAGCCCAGCCTCTCCAGAACATCAGCTAGTTCCATCTCCCTACCCCATATTATTGACAGCCCCTTAACATGAAAAAGTTAGAATGGCCATAGCCCAAATACCCCTCAAAAGTGAGATAGAAGGATCAAAGGTGATGGTGGAGTTATACAGAGAAGGTAGGGTTTAACAAAAGAATATGATTGCTGAATCATTAAATTGGTATCTCTTTTAGTCTCCAGTCTCTTAGCGCAATTAGAAATAAAAACCTAAAATTGTGAAATTGTAGCCCATACCAAACTCTGAAATCTATTCTACAACTAATTGTGGTGCTGTGCTTTGAAATTCATTATTTTTTTTGTATACGTGTTATTTTTTCACACACACACAAAAAAAACTACATTGTGATGCTAAGAAAATATTTATTCCTTCTAGCTTCTTATATTCTGAAGCAGCTAGAAGGAAAAAATCTGAGAGGATATCATGGTAGCCCATGACAAACTCTGTGATCTGCCTTACAACTGCTTGTTGAAGAGTGCTTTGAAAACTATTGCTTTTTTCCTTCTTTGCTTTGTATATATGTATTATATGATTTTTTTAATTATATAATTTTAAAAGTTAAAAAGAAGTTATGCATAAAATGTGCATAAAATTTTAAAACCTGCAGTTCTTAGATATTCTGAATTGATTTATCTGTTTGAAGTAAAACCACATAAATATGAAAAAAAATGACCTGGTCGAAGTAAAAATGTAAAACAATATTTTATACCTTATTTTTTACTTGTATTTTATACTTGATTTTATACCTGATTTTTATACTTGATTTTATACTTGAATTTCTCATAGGCAGATTGGTGTTTTCATGGAGGTTTTTTTTTTATCATTTCAAGTTTAAAAGATTCTAATTTAGGGTCCATGGTTTTTTAAACTTTAATTTGCTCATTTTAGAATGGAAGAAAAATTATTGTCCCTGATAAAACTTCTCTAGAGTTGCTCTGTCGAGGATGTTCTGGTGATATCAGAAGTGCAATAAACAGCCTCCAGTTTTCTTCTTTAAAAGGTAACAATTGGAAGGTACATTCATACAGCCCTATATAAGTTACTAAATTTCTCTTAACTGTTTATGAAATCAAACTAAAAATATTTGAACTTATTAATATATTCCTATCTCCAGTTTTGGTTTTTTTTTTTTTGATAAATTGAGACAATAGTTTAAGATTATGTATGTACATTTGCATACACATACCCTATAAATACATCATCATATTTACCCTTATCTCTGAGAGAAAATCTAGTCCATTTACGTGGTTTATTACTTTACCTTGTAAAGTTAATTTGGAGTGAGGTGGTGCAGCGGTGGCTCAGTGGCAGAGTTCTCGGCGGCCATGCCAGAGACCTGGGTTTGATTCCTGGAACCTGCCATGACAAAGAAAAAAAAAACCACGTTAATTTGGAGTGAGACTTCCTGAGTGAAGGTCCCGGCTGTTATTTACCAATTGTGTAGTCCTATCTTTAATCTTTCTGCGCCTCCATTTTCTTACTTTTTATGAGACCCTAACTCATAGACAGGGTTGTATGAAGATTTAATGAAGTAATACTTATAACGTGCTTATAACAGTTCTTGACATATGAAGGGCTCAACAAATGTTATAGCCAACTGGCCATGGGTTAAATAATCATATAATAGTTTATGACATGTTTAGGAAATTGATTTCTTTTTACTAATATGTAAAAAAGGGCTAATAGCCATGAGAGTGTAAAAAAGAAAAAATAGTCCCACTATTTTTTGTTACAAAAAATAACAAAAATGTAACAGAGAGTTACATTTTTGCTCTAAAGATCATAATTTACATACACAATCCTCATCAGAAGGCATTTAACAAACTACCTGCTTGATACTTAACACTGAAGAATTGACCTTAGAAAATTTTAAAAATATTTTTGGAGCTCTCAAAATCCATCTGAAATCCCAGTGTTTCTGCCCACAAGTGTAACCTGCTCATTTAGTTTGGCTCTTGGTTTTTCAAAATAACTTTATAGGCTTAGCCAGCCTAACACAACTGAGACTAGAATTCTGCTTATTCCTATGAACATATATAAATGTCAATAGTTCAGAACTATTTAATTCCAGGTTTGGAACTGGAATTATGGGTTACGAAGGCTTAAGTGGGCCAGTTTGGAATCTTAACTACCATTTCTGAAATTATTTCTCTGGGCTCAGGAATTTTAAAGGGAAGATAATTACTGAGTGGGCCAGGAGCCATATTAACAATTGTACACTTATTTCATTTAATTTTCAGACCAGCATAATGAGCCTATAAGTTATGCATTCTAAGTTTTAAACAATAGACTTGTTAATGAAATTTGAACATGAGCATATTCATAAATTTCAGATTGCCCAAATCAATAGGGAGATGTTCTAGTTTGCTAGCTACCAGAATGCAATATACCAGGAACAGAATGGCTTTTAAAAAGGGGAATTTAATAAGTTGCTGGTTTACAGTTCTAAGGCCGAGAAAATGTCCCAATTAAAGCAAGTCTATAGAAAAGTCCAATCAAAGGCATCCATCCAGGGAAAGATACCTTGGTTCAAGAAAGCCAATGAAGTTCATGATTTCTTTCTCAAGTGAAAGGGCACATGGCGAACAGAGTCAGGGTTCCTCTCTCATCTGGAAGGGCACATGGTGAACATGGAATCATCTGCTAGCTTTCTCTCCTGGCTTCCTGTTTCGAAGCTCCCTGGGAGGCGTTTTTCTTCTTCATCTCCAAAGGTCGCTGGCTTGTGGGCTCTTGTGGCTATGTCGTTCTTCTCTGAATCTCCTTCCTCCAAAATGTTTCCTCTTTTATAGGACTCCAGAAACCTCTCAAGACCCACCCAGATGGGTGGAGACAGGTCGTCACCTAATCCAGTTTAACAACCACTCTTGACTAAATCCATCATCCAGAGAGATGATCTGATTATAGTTTCAAACATAACAGTATTGAATAGGGATTATTCTACCTTTTTGAAATGGGATTTAGATTAAAACATGGCTTTCCTAGGGGGCATACTTCCTTTCAAACCAGCACAGGAGGTAATATAGCATACTGGTGAAGCATGGCTTCCAGAGTCAGATGGGTTTCAGTCACTTGCAAGCGGATGACCTTGAGCCTGTTATTAACCTTTTGTATCTCATTTCTTTCATCTGTACAATAATTCTCTCCCCATAGGGTTGTTGTGAGGATTAAATTATAGTTAATATGCATAACAGTGCCCTGCACATATTGCTGTAAGGAACCAAAGTAATATGACTGTATTAGCGAGTGTGTCATTGTGTATGTTGAAATTTTGAAATGTATCGTAATACTTTTAAATGCCATTTTAATGTTAGTAACCCAAAGAGGACTCTTAGTTCATATATTTTATAATCATTGATTATTAGAAAAATATATTTTAATGAGAATATTTGGTATAACTTTATTTGAAATGATCTTAGTTTTAATTTCATATTTTAAATATTATCATTTGGGTGTACATTATTTAGGAGTGAACTATTTATGGCCAAGGAAAAAAGGACTATCTTCATTAAAATCTGATGCTGCTCTCTCAAAGTCAAAACAAAGAAAAAAATCCAATGGGATTTCTGAAAATCAAGAGATCCAGGCTATTGGTGGCAAAGATGTTTCTCTCTTCCTCTTCAGAGCTTTGGGGAAAATACTGTATTGCAAAAGTAAGAAAACTTTATTCTTTTTTTCATCTGTTGGATATTAGTCTTAAAACTGAAATCAGATACCACATTTTTCAAATGTCACATGTATTTGATTCTGTAAAAAGGAAAAGTTAGGTCGGAGTCTGCTTGGAAGGGCCTGAGATATAGCAGGAAAGATTATATAGAGTATTTTCTGACTATGAACAGAATTAAATGTGAAAACATTATTATCTATAAGTCTTTAAAATTATGATTTACTATATAAGGCATCAGTCCATATTTACTTTTAGCGGCAAATGTTGTTAGCCCAAAGCCTTCTTAGCATTGGGCTCCTGCCACCAGCACTCGGGGCAAATTGCCAAATAGCTAAGTGTTTCTTATGTTCCTCTATTCTCTTCATTAGTTTGTTTTCTCATTGACCTCTTGGATCTTCTTTGATACCTGTTTCCCCTTAGTCCTGGCCTTTCTGTGCCCATTGTCCATCTCTAGCTCCCAAATTGTCCCTCCTTTCAAAAAAATTCTAAACTCCTGTACTTTAGGCAGTAAATACCAGTTACAGTCTTATGATCCTGGAGAGAGAAAATTGGGATATCTAAATGGCTGTCTTCCTGCCAGCTAAGGAAAGTGGAATGGAATCCCTGAGGCGGCAGTGAACACGCTGCTCTGTTCCTGGCTCTTCTGCCTCTGAACCTCAGTGCCCATTTCCACCTGGTTCTTGTCCTTGCTTTCTTTTACAGTCTTTTCCGTTAGGAAATAGCTTCCCATTCTCTCACACAGAGAGCAGCATCTTTCTACATAGTAAATAAAATTGGAAACATATATATGATGAAAATCAAAGGGAAAAAGCAGCCCAGAGCTGGAAAGGTGAAATGGGGAGTGCTTTGAGAAGTGGAATATTTTAAAGTCTTGAGGAGCTGGAATACAGGCAACAGGATCAACCTAAATGCAGCTCTTGCTAATAACAATAGACTAGGCAACTCACATAAACTTCAAGTTATTTTGTTGTTTTTATTTCTTTTTTTTTTAACAGCTTGGTCAGTATATTTGGCTATATGTCTAAAATTTTGAAAATCTTAAAGTGAGAAGTGATATGCAATTATGACAATGGTTTTATCTTTAATAATTGTAGAATTTTTTTTTATAGGAGCATCCTTAACAGAATTAGACTCTCCTCGCTTGCCCCCTCATTTATCAGAGTATGAACGTGATACATTACTTGTTCAACCTGAGGTAAAGTCTTTAATGGCATTTAGTGCTCTTTATAAAATGTGTATTATTTATATGCCTATATATTTGACCACTGCATTTTTACCAAAATCACATATATATGTGTATATTTTTTTATAGGATGTAGTAGAAATGTCACACATGCCAGGAGAGTTATTTAACTTATATCTTCATCAAAACTACATAGATTTCTTTGTGGATATAGATGATCTCGTGAGAGCCAGTGAATTTCTGAGTTTTGCAGATATCTTCAATGGTGACTGGAATGTAAGACCATTTCACTTAAGTGTTTTTAATTTTGAGTATTTCCTCAGAATTGAGAAAGGAAAGTTTACTTTTAATTTTCAATTATTTGGCATAATGCCAAATGTAACCTCTTAATAACTATGATAAAATTAATTTGTTCAGCCCAGTGTTTGTATGAAGCGTCAGTAGTTAATTGGACTTTTCTTAGGATATCTAGCGCTATTTATTTTTAAAGTTATTTTCTAATTATAAAAATGTTATGAACAACTATACTCCAATGAACTAAACAACTGAGATGAACTGGACAAATTCCCAGAAACACATGGACAACTTACACTGACTCAAGAGAAATAGAAGATCTCAACAAATCAGTCATATAAGTAAAGAGATTCAATCAGTCATCAAAAATCTTGCTACAAAGAAAAGACCAGGGCCAGATGGCTTCACAAGGCAATTTTATCAGACATTCCAAAAAGAACTAACATCAATTCTGCTCAAACTTTTCAAAAAAAATTAAGGTAAAAGGAACACTACCTAATTCATTTTATGAAGCTGACATCACTCTAATACCAGAACCCGATAAAGATATTTATAAGAAAGGAAAACACAGGCCAATCTCCCTAAGGAATATAGGTCAGCAGCTCTTTCCAACATGAAAAAGTTAGAATGGGCACAGCCCAAATACTGCTAAAGATTGGGAGAAAGGTCACCGGAGAAGGAATTCTAACAGAGAAGATAGGATTTAACAACTGAGTATAACTGCTAAATCAGTATACTGATATTTCTTTTAGTCTCTTCTAGTTTGCTAGCTGTCAGAATGCAACACACCAGAGATGAATTGGCTTTTAATAAAAGGGGATTTATTTCATTAGTTCTTCAGAGGAAAGGCAGCTAACTCTCATCTGAGGTACTTTCTTACGTGCGAAGGCTCAGGGTGATCTCCGCTGGCCTTCTCTCTAGGCCTCTGGGTTCCAACAACTTTCCCCGGAGTGTTTTCTTTCTACATCTCCAAAGTGCTGAGATGAGGTATGCTGAGCTGCTTGGACTGTGCTACGTTGAGCTCTCTCATTTAAGCACCAGCCAATTAAATCAAACATCATTCATTGCAGCAGCCACGCCTCCTAGCCAACTGCAGATGTAATCAGCAACAGATGAAGTTCATGTACCATTGGCTTGTGTCCACAGCAATAGGACTAGGCACCTTCACCTGGCCAAGTTAACAACTGAATCTAACTACCACTGTCTCCAATATCTTGGAGCATTTAGAAGGAAAAACCTGAAATTGTGGAACTATAACCCAAACTAAACTCTGAAATCTGTTCTATAACCAATTGTTGTGGAGTACTTTGAAATTTATTGCTTTTTTTCACAATTAAAAATTATGATAATGGGTGGTATGCTAGTGGCTCGGTGGCAGAATTCTCACCTGCTGTGCTGGAGACCCAGGTTCGATTCCTGGAGCCTGCCCATACCAAAAAAATAAAAATAACAAAAATAATAATTATAGTGTAACTTGTAGAAATTTGACAGCCATTGAAAAGTGGATAGAAGACAAAAGGCTGTGCATCTTAATGTTGCCTGCTAGTCTTTTTTTTTTACATATTTAAAATTATAAAGTTGTATTTTTCTTAACATTTTAACGCCGCCCTCTCCAGTACTGCAGTTACTAGCCACATGACTGTTTACATGGAGTTAATTAAAATGAAATAAAATTTAAAATTCAGTTCCTCAGGCCTACTAGCTGCATTTCCAGTATTCAATAGCCAAATTTGACTAATAGCTACTATATTGATCAGCTCAGGTACAGAACATTTCCATCATTGCAGAATGTTCTTTTGGACAGTGCTATTTTCATGTTATAAATATTGATATAGCAGTAACACTAAAGTTAGGAAAGATTTATCAAAAAAATATTTATGATTTAGTTTTTATGTTATATTTAGAGTTTCATTATTCGTTTTTTAATGATTTTTAAATTATTTTTTTTAATTTCTTTTTTTCGGGAGTGGAGTGTATGAGCTGGGAATTGAACCTAAGTCTCTTGCATGGTAGGCAAGCGTTCTACCACTAAACTACCTATGCTTCCTAAAATTTCTTTTTATTTTGAAAGTTTCTAATCCATAGAGAAGTTGAAAGAACAGTACTCTTATACCTGTGTGCCCTTCAGTTTTGTTCATCAGTTTTTCACATTTTGCCATATCTGCTTTATCTGTCTTCGTATATTTATACACTATTTGGCCAGACAATTGGAAGGTACAGTGATTGCAAACATCGTGACACTAATATACTTAAGCATCCAGAAGGACATCGTTCTGTTACAAGGACAACAGCATAGTCATAACAAAGAAAATTAACATTATCTCACTAGCTCACTTACTGTCCCTATGCATATTTCCTCAGTTGTGTCAAAAATGTATTTTAAAGTTGTTTCCTCTGTCCCCATCCAAGATCCAGTCAGTGTTTACACATTTCATTCAGTCATGTCTCAGTTGAATCTTACTTAATTTTGTAGTGCTGTTATTTTTAGGGGTGTGGTGATGTTGAAATAAGCAAACATATAATAACTAAATATGGTTAGTGGAGTTTTTCAGTTCAGTAGTACCATTAGTACAGTTTTTAAAAATGCTTATTTTTTTAATTTCACATCTTATTTGTTAGATCCGCTCTTTACTCAGAGAATACAGCACATCTGTAGCCACGAGAGGTGTGATGCATTCCAACAGAGCCCGAGGGCTTGCTCACTGCCAGGGACGAGGATCAACTTTTCGACCTTTGCACAAACCCCAGTGGTTTCTAATAAGTAAAAAGGTAAAAAGAAAAAGAAAATGATGTTTCATTCTTAGTACGATATAGTTCCTAAGGACTACAATTTTCTAAGAATTATTGGAATAAGACACTGAAAATTTGAAATCACCTACCCATTTATATATTAATTGACTTGTATTGGAAGCAAGTAAACTTGTAATTATTTTTTGGTTTTAATTTAAAGTAAATTCTTGCTCTGTCTCTAACCACGTGGACACGTTATTTCACCTAATGTGCTCTTAGTTTCCTCAGCTATAGAGAGGGTTGATTATGTTATGTTAGAGGCCAAAAACTGGTGGCCATCAAGCTGAATACAACACATGCGAGGGATTTCTGTTTCAAATTATTTGCCAATCTTTAAAAATTAGAATAATTAAAATTTAAATGTAAAAATCTCGTTTTTTAATTTCTGGAATATCCTGAAAAAACATTAGAAAGTGGGACAACACTGGTCCCTTCTTGAGTCCTGCAGCATTTCCCCATTTGTGAAAGGAATGACAGGCACCTGGGCCCTTCACATGTTCTTATTACCTCCCCGGCTGTGGTAGTGTCTGGATTTGTGATCCCTGGACTAATTTCTAAGAATTCTGCCAGTTCTAAAATCAAAGGGCTAAATATGAAGAGCCTGTAATTAATTACCAAAGAGACTTTTTTTTTTGCTTTTTAAAATAAACTTTTAATTTTAGAATAGTTTTAAATTTACAGAAAAATTGCAAAAGATAGTACAGAGAATTCCTCTATATACCAAATCTAATTCCTCTAATAATTCATATCTTGTGTCAGTATATTTGTTATAATGAGCCAAGATTGATAAATTAGTTGTTTTTTATTTTTTTATTAATTAAAAAAATAAACACAAACATTCCCAATATGTGATTCTTTCATTCTACATGTATAATCAGTAATTCACAATATCATCACATAGCTGCAGATTCATCATCCTGATCATTTCTTAGAACATTTGCATCAATTCAGAAAAAGAAACAAAAAGACAACAGAAAAATAAAATGAAAACAGAAATAAAAACCATACACACCATACCCCTTACTCCTCCTTTTCATTGATCACTAGCATTTCAAACTAAATTTATTTTAACATTTGTTGCCCCTATTATTTATTTTTATTGCATATGTTCTACTCGTCTGTTGACAAGGTAGATAAAAGCATAAGACGCAAGGTTTTCACAATCAGTCACACTGTGAAAGCTACACCATTATACAATCATCATCAAGAAACATGGCTACTGGAACACAGCTTCACATTTTCAGGCAGTTCCCTCCAGCCTCTCCTTTTCCTCTTAGATAACAAAGTGATATCTACTTAATGCATAAGAATAACCTCCAGGATAAACTCTCGACTCTGTTTGGAATCTACCTAAGAGACTTTTTCCAACAGATTTCCTAGAGAACTCCTTTCTTTTAAGCAATTTGGCTTTTTAAAATTTTTTTTTGGCATGGGAAGGCACCTGGAATCAAGCCCAAGTCTCCAGCATGGCGGGGGAGAACTCTGCCTGCTGAGCCACTGTGGCCCACCCTAAGCAATTTGTCTTTTATTAAATTTAGCTCTTTATGGCACATACATCAATTTCACATTACAGTTACTTACTATCTTTAAGACCATAAGCTCCTTGAAGGCTGGGATTATGCTGCTTTCCCTCATCAGCCTCACATTGTACCTTGTGTTAAATGAGAAATATTTAATAGGTTAAAAACGAACACTTATTTCAAAGATATAGAAAGTATGTTTAAGGCTAAACTCAAAACACGTACACTCTGCAGAAAAGATAGGAGTTAACAAATAAATATGAATGCTTAATCATTGAATTGATATCTCTTAGTCTCCAGTATTTTAGAGTAGCTAGAAGTAAAAACCTAAAATTGTGAAATTATGACCCATGTCAAAGTCTGAAATATGTTCTACAACTAATTGTGGTACTGTGCTTTGAGATTTATAGCTTTTTTGCATATATGTTATTGTTCACAAAAAAAGGAGGAAAAAAAATCGACTGTGATGATAAAAAAGTATTTAAGCCTCCTGTATTCTGGAGCAGCTAGAAGGAAAAATATGAGAGGATTGTATGATAGCCCATGACAAACTCTGGGATCTGTCCTATAATCACTTGCTGAAGAGTGCTTTGAAAACTATTGCTTTTTTATTTCTTTGCTTTGTATATATGTTACACTATACAATAAAAAAAGTTAAAAAGAAAAATAAATGTACTGTGATACAATAAAAAAATCTTCAAAAAAAGTACACTCAAATTTAGTAAATTACATAACTTGAAATTAGAATAATTTGTGATATAATAAACTTTGGGAAAATGTATCCATAGTTTCATTTTATTTTATTTTTTCCTTTTACTTTCCATTTTTGATTTTTTTTCTATACAGTATCGAGAGAATTGCCTGGCAGCAAAAGCACTTTTTTCTGACTTCTGCTTACCAGCTTTATGTCTCCAAACTCAGCTGTTGCCATACCTTGCTCTGCTAACTATTCCAATGAGAAATCAAGGTAATGATGTGGGTTTTTATTTCCTCAAGAAGTAGTGTTTAATATCAATATCTTTTTGTAATCAGTTCATTGCTATGTTATAATGAAAATAAGTTTTTCCCTTTTATTTTTTTATCCAGAATTAATACAGGTTTTTAAAACCTTTTTTGTTTTGTTTTAAAAACAAAAAAATGCGGAGGTATATAAAGTAGAAATTTTAAGTACTTCCCCTACAACTGGAAGTACTGCTGTTGACAATTAATTTGATGTAAATTCTTCTGGACCCTCTGGGCATATACAGTTTTTTTTTTAAAACAGAATGGACTGTAAGCTCTTACTTCTTTATGTCATTTACCATGGTTAGCTCTCCATATCTTACAAATTATGCCAAAGCAAAAATGCTAAAGTATATTCAAATTCAACTCATTTTTTAATTCATAATATTTCATTTTTTCCCATTATTACAGTGGAATGTCCATAATAGTATATTTATGTTATCTTTTCAAGTTTTTGAAATTATAAATAATGCTAGAAAAAAACATACCTATGGTGAGGTACACTTTACACAATTTATGTATCTACTGAGATTTGCCTTTTCATGTACATAATTAATTTTTAATCAGTTATTTCTCTTTCAGTCTGGCGCCACATTTCATGTGGTGCCGATCTACAAGGTAGAACAGAGAATTTGTGGAATGTTCAAAATACTACAAACACAGTATGTGTTTGTGTTCGGTAATTTAACACAAACTTACCGAATTTCTCAATAGTTTTTAAGATAGAATTTGCCTTACGTGTGATCAGAAAGGAAGGATAATAGTGTAAATGTCTGTTTTCATACATTAAGAGTTTCATCTTATGGATTTTGACTGTATTGCTACTTAAAAGATTTTGAAGTATGCATTTATAGGCAAAAGTGGTGTCACTTTTGGGCAGTGGGTTTGATTAATCTTGCCTCAAAATCCAAAGATTTCCCTATCCTTGTTATTTTTTGTTAGGATTATACTAATTTAAGTTTTTATTTTTGAAATGATTTCACACTTAGTAAAAAGATGCAAGAATATTACAAAAAAAATCTTGTATACCCTTCATCTCCACAAGATGGATGAGGATTAAAGCATGGCTTTTCTAGGGTCCATAATCCTTTCAAACCACCAAACCGTGTATTGAATTTAGTTTAGTGATCATATTTTCATTTCCACAAGTATTTTTATGCACATGATTTTTTAATGGCATCTTTTTGTTTCGTGAATGCAATATCTGTTTACTTATTACTCTGAGAATAGGATGGTGGTGTTTTTTTTTTTTAACATCTCTGTTTTCTTCTGTATCAGTATTATAAAATGAATCATTGAAAAGCTGATTGGGGGCGGCCACAGTGGCTCAGTGGCAGAGCTCTCACCGGCCATGCCAGAGACCTGGGTTTGATTCCCGGTGCCTGCCCATGCCAAAAAGAGAAAAAAAAAGCTGACTGGAATCTGTGTGTGCATGGCCAGCATTGCTAACAGCTGGGCTTCACTTTAGGGAAGGTCCTGAGATACAGGTGTCTGTAGGTATTTTCTTGGGTTTATTGTTTAGGTTTTCTAGACGAGAATCCTTAAAACTCCTACCTAAAGAATAATACTCAAAAGCAATAAAAAATATTAGATGCTAAAGAATACTACACTAGGTCTCTGGTATGCTGGGGGGAAGTCTAGTGAAGGGGATCTGGGTCTCACCGTTCCTTATGCAGTCTTTGATCTTTTGGGTCAGGAGGGAGCAGATAAATCAAACACATGTATTCAATCCACTGTATTTAACTTGAAATCAAGGCATATGACACTTTTTTTTTGTATGCTGTATGACAGGGTCACATTTCATTCTTTTTTTCTGAGTGAGTATCCTGCTATTGCAGCACCATTTGTTGAATTTTTTGTTTGTTTGTTCTTGTTGGTTTCTTTGTTTGTCTGTTTTGGAAGTGCATGGGCTGGGACTCGAACCTGGGTCTCCTGCAAGGCACCACCTCCATTTTTTGTTTTTCCACCTCCATTTTAACAAGAGTAAGGCGCTTTTGATTCTTATATATACTAAAATTTCAGAATCACTGTTACCTTGGTTCAAACAGAGCCAAAGGTTATTCTTTTTACCCCATAAAGTAGAACGGCAAGTTAGAAAAGTTTGTTTTTTGTTTTTTTCCCCTGTATACATAATATTTATTTAAAAATTTGGCTATTATATACAATTTGCTTCTTTTGCTTAGCAATCCTTGACAATTTTTAATTTCAGTACCTCAACCCTTTTAAATCCCATAGAATATTATATTCTATAGATATATTGGTTAGATATTTCTTTATTGATCAACATTAGCTGTTTCCAAACTGTTATTTTAAAAAAAAATTCCTCAGCAAATATTATTGGCCTTTTTTTTAGTTCGGGCTTAATTTCTAGAAATGTAAGCTCTGGTTCCAAGAATCTGAACGTTTGGAATTTTAATTGATATTGCTAATATACATTCTTAAAATGACTGTCCCAATTCATAATGCTGAAAATGTTATTTTCTTGAATATCATAATAATCTAGATCTTTGCTAACATGGTATGTAAAAAGTATTGTATATTTCATTTTTTAATGTTGTGAGACTTTTAAACTAACTTTGGTTTCTTGGTAATATCCATTCTGTTTTTATTACATCTTTGTGTTTAATTTTACCTATTATGTGTGTTATTAGATTGTGCTTTCTGTAAAGAGCAGCCTATTAATCTCACAGATGATGAGACACAGAAGTTTTAAAGGTCTATTGTATGCTGTATGGTGGGAATCACACTTCATTCTTTTTCCATGTGACTGTCCTGTTACTGCAGCACCATTTGTTGAATTTTTTTGGTGGGGGGGTGGGGATTACATGGGCCAGGACTTGAACCCAGGTCTCCCACAAGGCAGGCGAGAATTGTACCACTGAACTACCTTTGCATCCCCTCTTTTCTCTTCCTTTACCCTCAAAGAGTTAGTCTCCTACCTATCCCTGCCTTCCCTATTGAATATAGTGGAGCTCTCAATTCACTGTCTGAGTGAACATAATTTTTTCACAGAAGGTTGATAAAACCAGAATAATTTACAGTCCCTGTTTTGATTCAGTTTTGTTTTAGAATACGAGTTGTAGTATTTTTTTGTAATCCCTTCCTGCCCTTTGGACTAATCTATAGGTCCTGGTTTCAACGCGTGCTGCCAGGGACTCTCCAATTTTGGTCTGTCTTGATGGACATGTTACCCCAGGCAGGGATTGGAGACCTAACCCTGACTCTTGAATGATAGGCATTAAAGCAGTTATAACAAGAAATATTTCACAAATGGTAAAATCACCATGCTTAGAAACAATTATCTATAGATTTAAAGTTGACAAAAGTCTTTTTTTCTAATGTAAAAATATGTAATTTTTGGAGGGGAGGAAACAAATTTAATTAAGTCAGAAAATATCTTCACATTAATCATTCTTTTTATACACTTCAAATTTGTACTTAATGCTTTTCTCCTCCTGGACATCAGAAAGAGCACCTGGGTATTCTTTGAGAAGTTTATATTTCTCTGCATCAATTTCTGGAAAAAAATGTGTCACTTTCAAATTCCTGCATGATCCTGGTCACAGGCAATCTAAGATGGCCTGGCTGATTCATGGCTTCCTTATAAACAGAACTGCCTCCCACTATCCAAGCCATGTCTACTTCATTTGCTAATTCTTGTTGCTCAATAAATTTAAGGCATCATTCGAACTTTTGGCAAGAAAATGTGTTCTTGTAGGAATTCTTTGAGTTCTCCACTGAGAACTAAATTAATTCTGTCCTTTAAAGTCCAATTCTTCTCAGGGATGGAGAACCAGGTCTTTCCAGCCGTGATTACCAAATTGTTTCCCTTCTACTGAAGAGGTTGTGGTCATTCTTTGTAAATAATTGAATTCATTCCTGAATGGGGGCCAGGGTCTCTGTTCTTGACAGTGCTCATGCTCTGGAACACAGCGACGATGCAGTTTAGTGGACGAACCAGGAGACAGGAACAGCAGATACGACTGAGCTAGCTCACCTTAAAAAAGCTTTTTTTTTTTTTTTAACTTCTTTTATTCTATAACATATATATAAAGCAAAAATTGTCTGGAATGGTTTTAGTTGGGGTTTGACAGGTTATGATACATAGCAGTGTCTGACTGAAGCTTGCATAAGAGTGATCTCCAGAGTAGCCTCTCGACTCCATCTGAACTCTCTTAGCCACTGACACCTTATTTGTTACACTTATTTTCTCCCTTTCGGTCAAGATGGCATTGTTGATAGGGAAGGTTTTTAAAGTGTGCTGATAGACAACTTATATTGCTGTGAATCAGTAACATTTCTTCCTTAATTATGGTATCTTTAAAAACTTTTTAAATCTGTTTTCAGCTCAGATTTCTTTTATCCAAGATATTGGAAGGCTTCCTCTGAAGCAACACTTTGGAAGGTAAGATGATTGCCCTAATTTTCAAAGAGCTGTTATTGAAATATCTAGTGAATATATTATGTATTTATTCAATATATAATCAACAGATATCCTCTGTGAAATATGTGTTCTACAATTGCAATGCATATCCTTCATTTTCTTTTGGGCGGGGGGTATCCAGGAATCGAACCTGGGTCTCCCACATGGAAGGCGAGCATTCTATCACTGAACCACCTGTACGTGCACCCTACCCTTTGTTTTATTATGAAATATAATAAAACATTATATTTTCACGTATCACGATGGAATGTAACAGACTGAACAGAATCATGAAATCACAGAGGCAGAGGGATCTTTACATTCATTCCACTAGTTCAACAAGTCTTGCAAATCTAGAAACCTCTTTTCAGCTTCCCTGCCAAGAGAGGTTCTTAGCCTATGCTTAAAACTTGTAATGATCAGGAATTACCTCAAAAGATAGCACTATCCTTTTTATTTCCTTATAGAAAATTCAGGCAAAGAAAAATAAATACATATGCATATATGCATGGATGTATGAATTTAGACCAATTATAGACACAAAGCCTATTTCACTTCTATTGAGATCATTAGTAAGGTCAAATTAGGCACTCAGGCATTTAAAAAATGTTTTAAAGGACTTGCTCACTAGTTAGTTGTAAGGACAAAAGTAAATTGTAAAAATGACACCTGTTCCTGGTCCCAAATGGAGACGTTTGTGCTGTCTGGACTCTTTTTTCCTCCACCCGAATAGATTCAGTATAAAGCCTTTGTAGTATTAATGGTTCTTTATGGATTATGGTTTTGCTAGATATGGAGCCTGTCTTTATGATTATAGGAAGACGGAGATAGAGATGAATCTTAAAGCATCATCCTACTGGAATGTGACCAGGACTCAGACCTTTTATAAGATTTGCTTTTCCCTTCCTATCTTTTTGTTTGGTTTTTGTTTTTTAACATAGGCAGGCACTGAGGATCGAACCTGGATCTCTGGCATGGCAGGCAAGAACTCTGCCACTGAGCCACTGTGGCCCGCCCCCCATCTTTTTAATCAGAAAGCAGGACCAGCTCTCTTTCTTGGCTCCTTTATACCAAGAACCTGACATAAAAATCAAGGGAGGACAAGCATCTTCTATTGTCTTAACTCCTAAAATGCAGTTGGTGAAAGGGAGTCTCAAAAGGTGAAAATTGGTTCATCTACTTGGTCTGACTTAGGAGGCAGGATTTTTGTCAGTATTTCATATCACAGTGACCAGTATTGTAATCTTTTGTTTATATAGATCATATTTAACATTCTTTGATTCTAATGACATTTGTCATCACAACTTTGTAACTAAATTATAAACCTCGTTTCAAATACTGTTTACTTAGGATGGACTCATAGAAATGAAATTGCTGAATGAGTAGGAGGATACATTTTTGAGGGCTTTGCTCTGTCTTACCAGATTGCTTCTGAAAATATGAGCGTGTTCTTTTCTGTTAACCCTTGCAAACACTGGGTTTTATCTTTTTGTATTTTTATTTATGTATTTATTTTTCTTTGTTAGAGCTTACCTTGCAATCATGCATAAAATACAGAATTCCCATTCACTAGCCCCACCACCAACACCTTACAGTGGTGTGGAACATTTGTTACAAGTTTTATCATTTTAGATGTATCTTTGCCAATTTAGAAGATGAAAATAATTTATTTTAATTAGCATTTTTTACATTACAAATCAGGTTAAACAGTTTACTAAGCATTTGTATTTTTAAGTTATCCGTTCATGTTCTGTGCCCATTTTGCTATCATATTTAATTTTCTCTTTAACTTGAGGCAGCTCTTCATTGAACATATTATTAACTTTTGTATTGCAAGTTGTGAGAGTTTAGTCACAGTTTGTTATTTTTGTGGTTTTGTTTATATTGTTAAGATAAACGGAAGACTGAAGGAGGTGGTTTGCGAGCATCGTACGCATGGTGTAATTTAAAGGAATAACCTCTTTGGGTGATTATTAATGCCTTTGTCGTGACTCGGACAGATTGCACATGGAAGCCCTGACGGACAGGGAGCCTGCCGCGGCGGACCCGGACAGTGGAGATGAAGCCCGGCCGGATGGAGGGCTGCCCGCCGAGGACGAGGACGCGCTGGGGGCGCCCGCTCGGGCTGTCCCGCCTGAAGCCCGCCCTCTGCCTCCGAGTCCGAGTAGTGGGTCTGAGCTGCCGCCCAGCCAGCCTCGGGCCTTTCCTGCCCAAGGAGACGCGGACGAGGACGCAGTCATAGAGGAGTGGGAGAGCGATGGGACCTAGAAGCCCGCCTGCCGGTCCGCCGCTGCTGGGCGGGCTTAGTTCAGTTTTTATTCAGGGGTACTTAACGAAGTTAAAACAGTTTCAGGTGAATTTAAAATGATTCATTCTTCGCTCTGGTCGTATTTCATCACAAGGGACTGACTCCTCTGTGGTCTTGGAGTAAAGGAAAGATCAAGCCTTGAAATGTCTTCATTTTTCCTCTAGTATTTATTTAGGTTTGTGAGTGGTGTGCAGAGGTCAGCGCGTATGAAGTATGTTTGAACGTTGTGCCAAATATAAGGAAATGTGAAGGAATGATTCAGAATATGAAAACTTTATGTGGAGATTGTAAATAGGAATTATGCAACAGTTCAGGCTGCAATTATGAGTGTAAATAAACGTTGTGCCTTATTTACAGTTTCTCTGCGGTCTCTGACTTCTGAGATACCCTGTTCTGCATTGTGCAGGTGGAGTGTTTTAGATACTTTCTGGGAAGTATTACGTAATTTATATCAAAATTAAATGTTGGATTTCATTTCGTTTCTCCTGTCCTTTAACATCTGCTGAGTCGCACTGCCTGCCGTTGTCTGCTCCAGGCTCCCCAAGAGCCTCGTGACGGGGGCGCGGGGTCCGAACCGGCTGCGCGGGCACGTGGCGCCCCAGGCCGCAGGCCCCGGCCCGTCGGCCGCGGAGGCCTCGGCGCCGCCCCGGGACTGGTCGGGTTTCCGCCGGGGCGGGGCCGCGGAGGCCGCGGGGCCCACGTGACCGGCCGGCGCCCCAGGTGTGCGGGGGGCCGGGGCGGGGCTCGGCGCCCTGGGAAGGTCCCGCGCGGCCCGCGCGCGCAGCGCCGCCCGCACCGCCGCAGCCAGCGGGGACCCGGACCGCTTCGGGCCGCGGGCGCGGTAAGGACGGAGGGGCCCCGGGGAGCAGGGTCCCGGGGTCGGGAAGGGCCGCCAGCCTGGTCCGCGCCCCTGTGGCCGCGCGTAGCCCGAGACTGCGGCCCGGTGGTCGCGACCCGCGGAGGTCTGGGCCGCCTGGGCTCCGGCCGCGGGGGCGAAGTCCGGAGAGAAGAGAGTCGGCGGGAGGCTCCCCAGTCGGAAACGCGGCCGGAGCCCTCACCTGCGGGCGGAGCCTTCACCTGCGGGCGGCCCGGGCGCGGAGCGCACTTGTGCGGCGGCCGGACGGGCGGACTTCGGGAGGACCCCGCCGAGGGGCTCGGGTCCGGTGGCTTGACTTAAACCCACGGAGGATAACCCCGTCGCGCATCCCCTCCCCGGAGGCTCAGAAATCCCGGAAACCTCACCGTTTCGGGAGTCCAGCGAAACTTGACAGCCAGCCACGGTAGGGATTGTGTCGGTATAAAGGTGACCAGTCAGGATTTCCGCGGCCCTCTGCTGGGGCCGTGCTGTCCGGCTAGGGGAGGCGCAATTCAGGGCTGGAGCAAAACACAGACCCCCTCTTCCTTAGTGTGCCGGACGGAGCGGACGCTTAGTGGCGTCCAGAAAGATTCCGAGTATGCCTGAGATGTAAGCCAAGGCCGCTGACCAGGCCCCTCTAAAAGTCACTGAATTTGCTATTCCACGGTCCTTCAATTTTTTTTTTTTTTTTTTGCTTTCTATTTAAACATTGATAAGGTGATCTAATCCCAGGAAGCCACTTTGAATCCATTACAGTGAGCCACACTATTTATCAGTGACTTAAACAATGAAGTAACTAAGGTGCATATTTATAATAGCTATGGCGAGGTATCATAATCAGCTTGCTGAAGTTATTTGTTGTGTTTTGCCTCTGCATTTCTTAAGAATGTGTATCTCAAAAACTATGTTAGAACATACAACTTCTCTAAAGAAGAGGGGGGGAAACTATTTTAGTACTACCGCTACTCTGCAGTCTTCATATCTAGAAATTAAACTTTTTAGACAACAGACTCTAAAAAGACAAAAATAATTGCTCTCCTTTATAAAGCTCCAAGCAGAAGGGACCGTGCTGAGTCTGTCACAGTTAATTATCTAAGGTTGGTCCCCGTTAGAGGACCCCACCCTTTCTTTTCAGATCACTTCTCAGTTTACAACTATACCTTATCCTGTCCCAGGTCTAACTTCTCTATGCAGACAACTCTACACCTCCACTTGGATTTGTAACAGGTGTTTCAAGCTATGTATATCCAACCCACTTCTTCCCAGGACTAAGCTGGAGGGCTGGAGAAATGAAATGTTGCAGATGATATGATCATATTTGGAATTTGCCTAAAAGTGATCTATTAGTGGAGGGGTTAGGGTGGAAGGGGAGGGAAATGGATGAAACAAGATTGACCATGAAATGATAATCACAGAAGCTGGCTGATGGGTGCACAAGGATTCATAATAATATATTCTCCACTTTATTACGTTTGAAACTTTCTGTAATAAACATTTTTTAACTCTCTATATCTAGAATTTGACCTCTTCTGACCATCTCCACTGCTACCACCATGGTTCAGTGGATTATTTTACTAACCTGGGCAGTCTCCCTTTAGTCTTTGCCGTCTGGAATGTGCTCTCAACACAGCATCCAGGTAATCCTGTTAAAACATAAGTCAAATCATGTTACTCCTCTACTCAGAACCCTCCAGTAGCTTCTCATTTCACTTTCGGTAAAAGCAAAAGGACTTTTACAGTAGTTTTCAAGGCTCTATACAATTCAAATGGCTTCAACTTCTACAGCTTTTTACTGCTCACTCTCTCTGCTGCTGCCACACAGCTCTTCATGCCTTAATATTTGTCAAACATGTCAGGCATTCCGGCCTCAGGGCTTTTGCACTAGCTGTCCCATCTTCCACGTGATAAGTGCCTGGTTTCCTCCGTTACTTCCTTCAATTCTTTAGTCATGTCATCTTTTCTATGGGGACTTCCCTGGCCACTTCATTTAAAATTGCAACACCATGCCTGCAATGCACTCCATCCCCTTTCTCAACTTTGTTCCTTAGAATACTCTATGTTGTATTTTACCTTGCCTTATCTGTCTCCCCACACTGGGATTTAAACACCACGAAGACAGGGATTTCAGGCTTCTTTTATCAATGCTCAGCAAATATTTGTTGAATAATAAGTCTCTATTTTATAAAGTAAAATAAAACAAAGCCTTAAGAATAGCTAAGTTGTTCAACATCACAAAGATGAGATTATCTGTTTTAATTTTGAGACCTTCATAGTATCAGGTGCAATGCTATGATAATTACTCTGCTGTTTCTCTGGACTGCACTTTCAGGGAACCCTCTCCTTCAGTGATTTTATTCTCAGACAATTCGATGTTTTTTTGTTTTTGTTTTTGTTTTTTTTTTACATGGGCAGGCACTGGGAATCGAACCCGGGTCCTCTGGCATCGCAGGCAAGCATTCCTGCCTGCTGAGCCACTGTGGTCCACCCCAATTCAATGTTTTTAAATCTCTAAGTGTTAATATTTTAGAGCAGAGGAAGCAACTCCTATAAATTAACTTCCCACATTTGGGGAAGGAAAATTCCTCTTTATGTGTTTTGACAAACTGCTTCTCCCTTAGCCATTCCAAAGCAGACTTGAGTTAATGAAAATGAAGAGTATTTGCTGACCCATCAAATTTTGGTATGCTCAGATGCTTCAGTGTTTTGATTTAGATGTTTGAGGAAAGGATTCTCCTTGGGAGTGTTAGTATCCTAGATTGTTAAAGTTTTCTTGTCACTTTTGTTTTTTACATTTTGTTGTTTTGGGGGCTCATAAATTGATTTATAAATGTCGCAACTTATAAAATTCAAAATAAACATTGTTACATAGGTTTAAAATATATCTATTTACGTGGGACAGAAATCCTAGAATGAGTTGGGATTCAGCATCAAGGGATTGAGAAAACCTCTTTGACCAAAAGGGAGAAGAGTGAAATGATACAAAATAAGTGTCAATGGCTGAGAGATTCCAAACAGAGTCGAGAGGTTATCCTGGAGGTTATTCATATGCATTATATAGATAACCCCCTTTTAGTTAAGGTGTAATGGAGAGGCTGGAGGGAACTACCTGAAAATGTACAGCTGTGCTCCAATAGCCATGTTTCTTGAAGATGATTATATAATGATATAACTTTCACAGTGTGACTGTGTGATTGTGAAAACCTTGTGTCTGATGCTCCTTTAATCTGCCTTATCGACAGATGAGTAAAACATATGGAATAAAAATAAATAATAGGCGGAACAAATGTTAAAATAAATTTAGTAGATTGTAGTGCTAGTGATCAATGAAAGGGAGGGGTAAGGGGTATGGTATGTATGAATTTTTTTCTGTTTTCTTTTTATTTCTTTTTTTCAATTGATATAAATGTTCTAAGAAATGGTCATGATGATGAATATACAACTATATGATGATGTTGTGAATTACTGATTATATATAGAGAATGGAATGATCATATGATAAGAATGTTTGTGTTCATATATTGGTATGTTTAATAAATAAAAATAAATAAGTAAATAAAATATACCTCTTTATAATATCATTTTATGTGTCATTATGATTAGACCTGATCGTGCTATTCCCCTGAATATGATCATTTGCAGCTAAGTGAATAAGATCAATATCACTGAAAGGTTAAATACTAAGCATAAAAGCTCACTCTCACCTCTCCCACAGGTGTGGAAATCCCAGATGTCGTCCAGGACTGGGCACAGGCACTATGATGAGGGCCCCGTGGATCTGCCTGATGGAAGTGGTACTGCAGGAACCCTCCAGACTCTTCGGGACAGCGAGCTGGCCCTGAGCGCTGACCCTTTGCCACCGCCACCTCTCCCATTACAGCCACCCTTCGGCCCAGACTTCTACTCAAGTGACACAGAAGAGCCGGCCATAGCACCAGATCTCAAACCCATAAGGCGTTTTGTCCCCGAATCCTGGAAGAATTTTTTCAGAGGGAAGAAAAAGGAGCCCGAATGGGATAAGGGGCCGTCGGACATCAGATACATTTCCGATGGAGTAGAGTGTTCACCTCCAGCCTCTCCAGCAAGACCAAACCACCACTGTGCCCCCAACTCCTGGAAAGATCATCGCAGAGGGTCAGAAGGAGCCTTTGATTACCAGAAGGAGTCTGAAGTGATGCTTCCCCATGATCCCTATGGATCTCTAGGCCGGCACACACAAACTGCACGAACGTACAGCGAGAAGGTGGAGGAGTACCACCTGAGGTATTCCTACATGAAATCGTGGGCAGGCCTGCTGAGAATTCTGGGTGTGGCGGAGCTGCTTCTGGGGGCAGGCGTCTTCGCTTGTGTCACAGCTTACATCCATAAAGACAGCGAGTGGTATAACTTGTTTGGATATTCGCAGCCCTATGGTGTCGGAGGTGTTGGTGGCCTGGGCAGTATGTACGGGGGCTATTACTACAGCGGCCCCAAGACCGCTTTTGTACTCGTGGCTGCTGGGTTAGCGTGGATCACCACTGTTATTATTCTGGTTCTCGGCATGTCCATGTATTACCGGACCATTCTTTTAGACTCTAATTGGTGGCCTCTCACTGAATTTGGAATTAACGTTGCCTTGTTTATTTTGTATATGGCTGCAGCCATAATCTATGTGAATGACACCAACCGAGGTGGACTCTGCTACTATCCATTATTTAATACGCCAGTGAACGCGGTGTTCTGCCGGGTGGAAGGAGGACAGATAGCGGCGATAATCTTCCTGTTTGTCACCATGATTATTTATCTCATTAGTGCTTTGGTTTGCCTAAAGCTGTGGAGGCATGAGGCAGCTCGGAGACACAGGGAATATATAGAGCAGCAAGAGGTAAGTGGTTTCACAATCTTTTTGTTTTCTTTTTTTTTCTTCTATATTATTTACTCTCTTATTAAATATGTATATGGTCCTCTCAACAGAAAGCTTTTATAGAAGTTTTTCTTTTTAATATGAAGTTCAAAATTCCTAACTCAGAATTCCAGACCTGCTTTGACTGGGGTAACCCTCTCTGGCATTTCACTCTTGTATAACATTGCAAGTAGACCTTGGATGTGTAATATATAGTTTGTTGATTGCACCATTATTTCTGTCTGATGCTTAAGATGAAAGCGCAGCTACTAAATTTCTGCAAAGAGGAATAACATATTCAGTAAAAATAGCTGCCTCATTGATAAAGTAAGTCAGAGAAAAATCTTGATTCTTAAGTATGGTAAGAATTAATTTAAAAAACAAAAACAACATAATTTGGCAGTTACAGGTGGAAAGTACTCATTTAAATCTTTTATGGTGAGTCCCTCTTCTTCCGGTGAGTTAAATAAAACCAAGCAAGAATATGGCAAATTGTGGCCACAGTGGCTCAGCAGGCAGAGTTCTCACCTGCCATGCCAGAGACTTGGGTTCGATTCCTGGTGCCTACCCATGCAAAAAAAAAAGGAAAAGTTAACATTCTATACAACTATGTGATGATATTGTGAATTATTGATTGTATATGTAGAGTGGAATGATCATATGGTAAGAATGTTTATGTTTGTTTGTTGTGATCTTTAAAAAATTTTTTTAATTAAAAAGAATATGGCGAACGATCTTTGATTTTTTTCAAGTATTGTGTGGCTGAGTTGTAATGAACATACTCTGAAAACTTTCCAAAGAGCTTTGCTGTTTCATGCTTTCTTTTGTTTCTGGAGGGGAATGGGCCAGGGTAGGGGGAGAATCAAATATAATAATAAGGAGAATTAGAATTAATATCTGGAAAATAAGATTATGCAAAAGTCGTATTTAAAATTACTTTAATAGAAAAGTATTAAAAACATTACAGTATGGTTTATGAGCTTCAGTATACCCTGAAATAAATTGATGTTTTGCTTTTTTCTTCTAAGGAGGCTTGTATAGTAGAATTTTCTATGTCACTGAAACCTTAAGCTTTGTGTTAAATATTTTCTTTATTTTAAGTCAATTATATCATAATTTTTTTTTCTTTCCCACTTTCATAGATTATATAAGATCTTGCATCTGATGTATTTTGGGCAAACTTATAAATGAGAATTAAATCCTATCATTATTCACTCCAATAATACACTCTGGCATATATATGTAATTTTTAATCTTTTGCAAGTGTCTGATGTATAACAACAGCAAAAACCCTTGAGCAGTTTCATAACAAGTACCTTATGTGTTATATAAAGAACCTCAAAATGTTTCAATGAGATCCACACCCTAATGTCACAAAATGTATTTATCTTACCAGAAATCTATGTATTTCAAATTATTTCTAAAAATTTATCTCAGCACCTTAAGCGTATTTCTTAAATTTACATCTCTGTATTCAAGTTAAACAAATTTAAATTGTAATCAGTGTGAAATCCTGACAGTGATACTAACAAAATTCTTTAATTTTATGCAAGCTTAGTAACAACAAAGCTCTTAATTTCATTTTCAAAATTCTGTGAGTATGTCTATAATTATCACCATTATGCTTTAATCTGCTTGTTCCCTTCTCCACAAAAACTCATTCCTATAAACACATTCCTTTCATAACGGTTGATGAGAGCGTTACCTGTGATGTGGAGATGTGCCTTTTTTGTGTGTGGCTAAAACTTCCTAAAAGTCAGAAGGTGTAATGACTGCAGTTTTTTTCTGTTAATTTCAGAGTGTAACCGTCCCCAAACTGTTCAGTCTTGCAAGGTAAAGGAAGCCAGGAAAAACTAAAATCTCTGGAAAGTTCAAAGCAACTCTCATAGTAGCATCCAGCCTCTGTCCTTGCCCCCTGTCCCGGTTCTGCTCTGAGCCTCAGGTCCCCACCTGCCAGGGATACGGCCGAGGCAGTGGAGGGACTCTGAGCTCTCAAACCGCCTGCCGGTTAGAGAATCAGCCTCCGTAGAATGGAGTTGGGCTCCCATACCAAATGGATGAACATGTTTGTAAATAGCCTCACATGCCTTTGAAAAATCATTTTAACTCTTTTTTGTTCCAGATAAATGAGTCATCCTTGCCGTCAAAAAGGAAAATGGTAAGAATAAAGTTCCCTTCACATTACACTTTATCTCAAGATTTGTTAACCTCGTTTTCTTATCTACTAATCTAATGGTAGAATCATCTGTCTGTGAAAGTGTGCCTACTCCACTGAATTCATAATAGGAGTTTTGAGTTTTTTATAGTAATAAAATGGACCAATTCAAACAATGCTATTTATAGCTCCTTTTCATTTTGAGAGATGCCCGTGAACATAGTTCTCATTATATGTTTAAAATGTAACTTTTTAAAAATGAAAGCAGTTCTACCAAATTTCCTTTAGTTCTCTTTAAAATTCTTTGCCATTCATTCCTATCTTTCTCACTTTGCTTTCCATGATTACTTAGCTGTGTGACCGTAGGCGAATTATTTAACCTCGCCTTGCCTTCATTTCTCCATCTGTGAAATTGTAATAATAATAAGTTCTACCTCACTCATTTTCTGAGAGGATTGAATGAAATGCTGTTGTAATTAATATTTTATTAATGATCATAATTTTACCCTCTATTGAAATGTTCTCTTTTAAGATACTAGACATTGTTTTTCTAATGAGAAATTGAGACTCTAGCCTTCGGGTTTGTTTCTCTGAAAAGGGTTTGTATTCACATAGTACAGAGTTCTAAAGGGTCTCTAATACAAAGTCTTCTCACTCCTGTAACCCCAGCTTCCCATTCCTTTGTCTGAAAGTGACCAGGTTATCAGTGTCTCATGTTTCCTTTCAGAAATGTGTTATGTATATTCTCTCCTCTCCTTTTATACCAAATGACAGCAATACTTTACTGCTATGTCCCTTGTTTTAGTCACTTAACATGCATTCCAAAATGTTTCTTATCAGTACATAAAAAGCATCTACATTTTTATTTATAGTTGTGTAGTATTGCATTCTATGACTGTACCATAATTTATTTAGCCATAAGTGAACATTTAAGTTGTTTCCAATCTTTCGCTATTAAAACCAGTGCTGCAGGAGATGGCCTTGTACATACAAGTCCATTCTTTACATACTTAATTCCATACATGTACAAGTACATCTGAAGGATGGATTCTGAGAAATGAATTTCTTGATCAAAGGAAATGTGCGTTTTTAATTTTAATTGCCAGATTGTCCAGTAGAGGTTTTACCAATTTCCCAACAGCACAATATGGTTGTATAAGCTTCCTGACCAGTATAATGTTACGAAATTTTTTGTTGTTTGTTAATCTGATAAGGGAGAATTGACATTTCATGTAGTTTCAATTTGAATTTCTCTTTATCAGGAATGAGACTGAGCGTCTTCCTATAGGTTATGTTTGTATCCCCTTCCCTACTCAGTGTTCGTGTCCTGTCCAGTTTTCCTCTGGGTTGTTTATTTGTATGAGCCCTTTTCTGAAACATACATTTGTAAATATCTCTTGTAAAATTACTTTTGACTTTATTCTATATGTCAATATTTGAAAATCTTTTATTCACACTGAAATAAGTTATTTATGAAGTGGTCTGTCCAAGGGATCATGTTTAATACCTCAGTGCCATCGTTTATTCATTGATTCAGCAAGCGTTACCAGCTAGGCTATGGACCAGTGATGCAAAGTGTATACTGAAGGGAGCATCATCTCTTTTTCAGGGGGTTGCAAAGGAAGTAGACAAGAAAAATGCATAGACAAAAGATTAGCAGTGCGATGTGCTTTGTGTTGGATATATCCATATATGTATATTTATGTGTGTGCAGTATATATGAGAGAGAAAAACATCATCAAGGACTGTAAAATTAGGCTAAATAACTCGCTTAGAGAATTGTGTTTTTCTGATATCTGCTAAGAAAGCAGTTCATGGATGGTAATGTCTCAAAATCAGCATTATCATCCAAAGCATTCCTTTAGGCTCTGTTATTAGCCACGTTTTTTTAAAAAACATTTCTACTGTGAAATATATATGTAGAAAAGTGATAAATTTCGAAGTAGCGTTTAACAAGTAGCTATACAGCAAATTTCAAAGTATGGTATGGGCTGCAGTTGTGGAATTTCAGGTATTTTCTTCTAGCTGTTCTAACACTGGAGACTAACAGGAAATACCAATATAATGATTCAGTGGCCACCGTCATCTGTTAAATCCTGTCCTCTCTGGTATAACTCCTCCGTCTCATTTGATTCTTCTCCCAGCCTTTAGGGATATTTAGCAATGACCATTCTGACTTCCTCATGTTGAAAAGGGGTGCTGACGTTACGGGGTAGAGGGGTGCAACTGCTTGGTTTTCTTGAAGAGACGGTCCTCTCGGTTTCAGAGCTCTCATAGGAACAATCTGGCGGTTTTACGTTTCTGAAAAATAAATTTAGTGAGAGAAACTTTTATAGAGTCTCAGGTAGAGCCCGGGGTATTCTTTCAGGGTTTCAGGAATACTGTTGTTGGGGCTTGGTACACCACGAATTAGCCACATTTTTTAGTGGGTCATTTGCTTTCAGTTGTTTCTGACATATATGTGGAGTCATCTGAATTGCAATTGAGATGACTAGGTGACTTTGCTGGGATTTTTTTGGCTATGCATAAACTTTAGAAATGCAGAGATACCTGGCTAGACCTGACTGTGGGCGTGGGAAAAGTGAAGCCAGTCCCAGCTGGGTGACAGATTAGGGACATTTAGTTAGAACTCCTCTCTCGGGAAGCAGTGTGGACCTAGAGCTACAAATTCCATAGACTTTAAACACTATCCATAGAATTAGAGTGATTCTACTTTGTGTGTGTATGTGGTGTGTGTTTAGATCTTACTTTGTTTTAACTTCCTGATTCCCATGACCTTGAATTTTAGTTGGTTATATAGCAATTACTTTATTCAATGTTTATTACCCCTTGGGTGCACATTTCAGTTAGGCTTGTTCTGACTAAGTGATAATGGTGGTAGCAATTGGAGTAAGTTAAATAAGGAAGATACTTTAAAAAATAAATGTTTTTATTGTACATAACAAACAAACATCAAACATTCTTGATATGCAAACATTCCATACATGGTATACAGTCAGTGGCTCACAATATCACCACATAGTTGTGTATTCATCACCATGATCATTTTTTTAACATTTGCAAGATGCTTTTTTTTTTAAGATACTCACTTTTAAGCTGTCTCAAATATACACATCAGATACACTGAAATTGGTAAGTAGCAGTTGCCCTTTAGGAGGGCAACCAGTTAACTGGGAAGAGAGAGGAAGAGGAAGGCTTACTTTTCATTATATGCCCCTTTGAACCTTTTGAATTATATGCCATGGGTATATATTGCCTATCAAATTTTTCTTAAATTAAAAAAAATTATATTAATAAAATACCCATTTTAAGCATTAAGATAATCAATATAAGGCTGGTAATTAAATTATCAATTACACTGACCCTTTGTTTGAGCGCTGAGTGCAGTTTCTCTAGATTTATCCTACGGGCTGCCTCTCAATACAGAGACATAGTGAGTTTAAGTAAATGGAGAGGGTACATTTCGGAATCATTATGATGGTGGCTTTGGCAAAGTCATTGGCAACACTCTGATTCAAGTTTGTCTGCATTACCGCAGTGCATTGGTAAATCTCACCACCTCAGAGGGACTGTCTGGGAAGCCCATTAATCCTACCTGGACAAGAACCGTCACCATTGCTAGAGCACAGCCCAGTGAGAATCCTGCAATAATGCTCACTACATGGAAAATATTAAGTTTAAAAGGACTTGGGTTTAGAAGGTGGATAGGGATTAGAAAGACTTTATAATAGGAAAGAGCCTAAAAACTTAGACCTAAGGAAGTTCATTTTCTAAGGACACTCTTGTTATCAGATGATGTCAACAGGTATTACATCAGGGTTTGCCAATCAGAGTCTTAACAGTTTTAAGACGCCCTGGGGGGCAGAAGAGAAGAATCAGTTGCCTTGGGGGGTTAAAAGTGTGCACTTTCACACTTGTGTATTGTTCAGCACCAGGCGTGACAGGGCTGTCACTGAGCTGCGATGTGGCAATGGTGGCCATCCTTGGCTGGGGTGGACTTTATGAACTTCCTGGTCAATCCCTCTGATGGTACAGAAGTTAACAATGGAATTGAGCATAGAGGAGAGTCAACCTGAAAGGTCAGGCTGGGTTGAAAGAAATTGCCCCAAATGATAGGGTGGTCAGTGTCATTGTTTGGTGAGAATGTGGCTGAAGTAAGCTCCACAGGTGGGACAGGATTAGGAGGGTCTGCCAGAGCTCTTAGGGCACCTCTTTCAGGCATTCCTGGGAGGCTGGTGTGTAGCATGTCCCAGCTGTACTGCAGGGTCCCATATCCTGAGAGGTCTTGAAATAGGAATAACTTTAGCAGTTGTTGGAACCCCTGTTTCTAGGACTCCTTTGGAAATCATATTACTCCAGTTAACCTCCCCTACTCTTTCAAGATAGGAGAGCTGAACACAAAGAGCATCCTTCCATAGGCCTCTCTTTCTGGGAGATGGATCACTTTGGATCCACATGTTTAAGTGTACGTTAGAGGCAGACCTTGGTAAAAGGAAATTTCATACTTAGTTGAGGAGTCTTTATTGGGTTTACCAACAAGAAACCTTTAGAAGGTTGGGACCTCCTGCTTTTCATTCGGTATGATTTTCACCTCCTTCCTTCCTAGTCCTTTACAGGGAAGAATTGACGAACTACCACAGAAGAGATAGTGCAGTGTAGTGAAGAGAGAAGGAATTTTTAGAATTGGACACAGCTGAATCCCAGTACTAGATCAGCTACTTGCTTGCTTTTTTTTTTTTTACCTGCTTTTATGATCTTGGGGAAATTACTATATTAGGGTTCTCCAGGGAAATAGAATTGTCAGGACATATATGCATGTATATACATATAAATATTGTAAGATTTGTTATAGGAATTGGTTCATGCCATTATGGAGAGTAGCAAGTCTGGATACCACAGGGCACGCTGCAACTTGGGAACTCAGATGAAGGTTTCTGTGAATTCTCCAGGAGAGGGTGACTGGCTGAAATAGAGATAGGAACTCTGTATCATCGTTTTCCCTTTAAGACGTTCAATTGATTGGAAGCGATTTCTCTCTTTATTGAAGGCAATCTTTTTTGTAGATTATAGATGTAATCAGCGACTGATGCAATCAACTGCCTGATGATTTAAATCCAGGAAATACCCTCACAGTGAACATCTGGCTAGTGCTTGCTTCACCAAACAACTGGACACTATACCCTAACCAAGGTGACACGTAAACCATCACATCTACCCTTTCTGGAACTGAGTTTCCTGTCCTTTATTTGGGATTAGACTATCTCTTCTTATTTTGCATTTTAAAGAATACAATTTTTAAAAAGCTAATAAATTTATTTTTAAAAAGAAGAAATATAGAGACATAAAAGTAAAATCAAATAGAAACAGCAAAAAATCATAATAAATACCTAAGATTTATTTTCCAGGCTTTTCTAAGCCAAAATCTGAAGGGCCTCAAAGGTGATGGAACGGGTTTGGGGCCTGGGGCCTCACATCGTTACATTATACACTTGGAGAGAGAGAGTCAGAAACTGGGCAGTAGCACACTGAAATGGATAGCTGGCTCTCCCTGTTCCTAACTTGACAAGATACTTATTCAACTCATTTTTCAGTTGAAAAGTTTAATAATTATATTGAAAAATATTAGTTATCGTGTTGCTTAATTACTTTTTTGTGTGTCTTACAATAAGACTTTTCTAATATTTGCTGACAAGCCTAGTCTTTGCTAGAAGCAAAGGAAGCTTATGTTAAATTTGGAGCTTTGGGCGCTTTCCCTGGCCTCCTTTGATAGGTTTATCATCAGGAGTCCTGTTTGAGAGCAGAGGCTGGAGCCCAGTGCATCCTTCCCGTAAAAGCCTTAAAGAGATTTTAATTCTTTGCTTCATGTCCAGTTTAAGGATTTCTTCCCAATAGAGTTTTCCAAATTGATGATCACTGAAGTTCATCAAAAAAGAGAGGAAGAAAATGTTAAGATCATAAAATAAAAAAAAAAAGCAGGTGAAATAGTTGGTATAGAAATTTTCTGATTTATTAAAATACTGTATTTTAAATTCTGCATTTTATGCATGATTGTTCTGCAAACCCACAGCTTCTCTAATAAAGTAAAAAAAAAACCCTTTTGATATCAAAAGGTAAATCTTGAAATGAGGAATGGGCAAGTAAGAGAATGAATAGTTTCTGATTGAAAATACTTTACCTAGAAAAAAAAATTAATTATAGACTCTTCTCCTTCAATGTGACCACCTGGGCAGAATTTGATACTTTGACTAGGAAATTTGAGATCGATGCCTGGTGCTTCTGCCAAGAGCCAGAGGATATGCAGACACCACCGCAGCTTCTTTCGTCAGTCCCCACGAGAGCTGGATGGTTAAATATTTAAATGCTAAGGAGAGGCAGCATGAAATAGAGATCCATTTTTTCAGACCAGAAAGTTTCCCCTAATATTTAATGCCATGATTCATTATCAAGATTAACTCTATAGGGATTCATTAGAATGAAGAAATGACATCCTAAATAGCTGAGAATACAGCAGAATAGATGTTAACCTCAAAGTGTGTCCTCTGAAATAGTCATGTTAATTTGTTTCCTCGGAGTTCTGTTTCCCGTAGGCAGGTTTGCTGTTTGTGCACCCAGCGGCTGGGTGTGCTTTCTCCATCTTCATGATCTGGTTTCCCTCCCACCCTGGCTGTGGTGTAGAGCTTCTCCTTTCTATAACCTTCCCCGAGGGCTGGTTACCAGACTGAATATCTAATCCCCAGAGTGTGCTATTTGGCCAGTGGTTTTTTTTTGGAATGAGCTAATGTTAAACTGAACCTCAAAGCTAATGAAATCAGGAAACAGGCTTTAAAAGGCTGCCTTGGCAAGATAAAGAGCAAGGTTTAAAATCCTGTTTTGTATATTGTTTTCAATGAATTAGAGGGCCCTTATGAAGCCATTCTCAATTTAGTAAAGCGAATTAAAAAAATAAAAGCAAGCATTTATTGATGAATCAAGGGGTCAGTAGAGGAGAGGATACTGCCCTAAAAGGAATCATTGTTCACAATATGCAAGCACATTATTACTTTCCTTAGCAGGATGGCACCAGGACCCTGGCCATCACAAACTCATTTCCAGTGTGGTACTAGTGCTTCAGTGAACTTGAGGATACGAAAGAATTATGTATAAAGTACAGGTTTCCTCATATTACTCAAAATAACAGTGAGCCAAGTAGTTCTGTTTTAAGCTGTGGCTTTTCTACTTCATAGCCGTGTAAACTTACGAAATTTACTTAGCCTCTCTGAACCTTACTTCTTTATGTGTAAAATGGAAACTCCTCTTCGAGGCCCACCAGCCTCACCATCTTGGTTTGTGTTCTGGGCACTGCCCAATGGAGCCCCTGAATAGTCTTTTCCCATCCGCAAAGCTGCCCGCCTGGAGTTGATTTCCCTGGGTTATCTCCTGTTTTCTATTAGCTTTTTAGCTCTTAAGGCCTGCTCTCCCAGACTTCCTCCCTAGACCATTTTATCTTATGTTCTTTTCTGCTTTTTTGAGCGCATCATTTTTTTTTACTAAGAAGGCCTCTAGGAGCTCTGTGTTTTAGGACTCAGGGTGGCTTAAACCACCACTTCCTACATCTAAGATTCTCATAGTCCTTTTCGGGGAATCACAGGTTACTTTGGCAAGTTAAATACAGCCACTGAAGCCCATAGAACTATACAGGATAAAGAATGAACCCTAACATAAACTATGGCCTATAGCTAATAGTATAATTGTAATGATATTATTATATCAGTTGAAACAAAGGCATCATACTAATGCAAAGTATTAATAATAGGGAAAACTGCATGTATGAGAGG
Organism: Tamandua tetradactyla; assembly: GCF_023851605.1. Taxonomy (NCBI): domain Eukaryota; kingdom Metazoa; phylum Chordata; class Mammalia; order Pilosa; family Myrmecophagidae; genus Tamandua; species Tamandua tetradactyla. Next base: position 117,654,196 of record NC_135335.1, read on the forward strand.
AGTCATGGAAACTCATTACTTTCTGCATGATTTTTCTGCAAACTTGCAACTGTTTCAGTGAAAAAAAAGAAATGAAGTACCGATAAGCCATAACATGGATGAATCATTGAAACATTATGCTAAGTGAAAGAAGCCAATCACCAAGGACCACAAGTTATTGTATGATTCCACTTTTGTGAAATGTCCAGTCTAAACAAATCTATGGGACTGGAGAGGAGGGGTTGGGGTAAAAGGGAAAGTGACTGCTAATGGGTAGGAGTTTCTACTTGGGTCAATGAAAATATTCTAAAATTGATTGTGGTGTGGTATGTCAGTTATTTCTCAATAAAACTGTTATCAAAACAAAGAGCCATGGACATAACTACTGACCTCACAGAAATAAAGGAGGTAATAACAGGATACTATGAACAACTTTATGCTAATAAATACAACAATTTAGAGGAAATGGACGGGTTCCTGGAAAGACATGAACAACCAACTTTGACTCAAGAAGACATAGATGACCTCAACAAACCAATCACAAGTAAAGAAATTGAATTAGTCATTCAAAAGCTTCCTAAAAAGAAAAGTCCAGGACCAGATGGCTTCACATGTGAATTCTACCAAACGTTCCAGAAGAATTAGTACCAATTCTCTTCAAACTCTTCAAAAAAACCGAAGTGGAGGGAAAACTACCTAATTCATTCTATGAAGCCAACATCACCCTCATACCAAAACCAGGCAAAGATATTACAAAAAAAGAAAACTACAGACCAATCTCTCTAATGAATACAGATGCAAAAATCCTCAATAAAATTCTAGCAAATCGTATCCAACAGCACATTAAAAGAATTATACATCATGACCAAGTAGGATTCATCCCAGGTATGCAAGGATGGTTCAACATAAGAAAATCAATTAATGTAATACACCATATCAACAAATCAAAGCAGAAAAATCACATGATCATCTCAATTGATGCAGAGAAGGCATTCGACAAGATTCAACATCCTTTCCTGTTGAAAACACTTCAAAAGATAGGAATACAAGGGAACTTCCTTAAAATGATAGAGGGAATATATGAAAAACCCACAGCTAATATCATCCTCAATGGGGAAAAATTGAAAACTTTCCCCCTAAGATCAGGAACAAGACAAGGATGTCCACTATCACCACTATTATTCAACATTGTGTTGGAGGTTCTAGCCAGAGCAATTAGACAAGAAAAAGAAATACAAGGCATCAAAATTGGAAAGGAAGAAGTAAAACTATCACTGTTTGCAGACGATATGATACTATACGTCGAAAACCCGGAAAAATCCACAACAAAACTACTAGAGCTAATAAATGAGTACAGCAAAGTAGCAGGTTACAAGATCAACATTCAAAAATCTGTAGCATTTCTATACACTAGTAATGAACAAGCTGAGGGGGAAATCAAGAAACGAATCCCATTTACAATTGCAACTAAAAGAATAAAATACCTAGGAATAAATTTAACTAAAGAGACAAAAAACCTATATAAAGAAAACTACAAAAAACTGCTAAAAGAAATCACAGAAGACCTAAATAGATGGAAGGGCATACCGTGTTCATGGATTGGAAGACTAAATATAGTTAAGATGTCAATCCTACCTAAATTGATTTACAGATTCAATGCAATACCAATCAAAATCCCAACAACTTATTTTTCAGAAATAGAAAAACCAATAAGCAAATTTATCTGGAAGGGCAGGGTGCCCCGAATTGCTAAAAACATCTTGAGGAAAAAAAACGAAGCTGGAGGTCTCGCGCTGCCTGACTTTAAGGCATATTACGAAGCCACAGTGGTCAAAACAGCATGGTATTGGCATAAAGATAGATATATCGACCAATGGAATCGAATAGAGTGCTCAGATATAGACCCTCTCATCTATGGACATTTGATCTTTGATAAGGCAGTCAAGCCAACTCACCTGGGACAGAGCAGTCTCTTCAATAAATGGTGCCTAGAGAACTGGATATCCATATGCAAAAGAATGAAAGAAGACCCATCTCTCACACCCTATACAAAAGTTAACTCAAAATGGATCAAAGATCTAAACATTAGGTCTAAGACCATAAAACAGTTAGAGGAAAATGTTGGGAGATATCTTATGGATCTTACAACTGGAGGCGGTTTTATGGACCTTAAACCTAAAGCAAGAGCACTGAAGAAGGAAATAAATAAATGGGAACTCCTCAAAATTAAACACTTTTGTGCATCAAAGAACTTCATCAAGAAAGTAGAAAGACAGCCTTCACAATGGGAGACAATATTTGGAAATGATATATCAGATAAAGGTCTAGTATCCAGAATTTATAAAGAGATTGTTCATCTCAACAACAAAAAGACAGCCAACCCAATTACAAAATGGGAAAAAGACTTGAACAGACACCTCTCAGAAGAGGAAATACGGATGGCCAAGAGGCACATGAAGAGATGCTCAATGTCCCTGGCCATTAGAGAAATGCAAATCAAAACCACAATGAGATATCATCTCACACCCACCAGAATGGCCATTATCAACAAAACAGAAAATGACAAGTGCTGGAGAGGATGCGGAGAAAGAGGCACACTTATCCACTGTTGGTGGGAATGTCAAAGGGTGCAACCACTGTGGAAGGCAGTTTGGCGGTTCCTCAAAAAGCTGAATATAGAACTGCCATACGACCCAGCAATACCATTGCTAGGTATCTACTCAAAGGACTTAAGGGCAAAGACACAAACGGACATTTGCACACCAATGTTTATAGCAGCATTATTTACAATTGCAAAGAGATGGAAACAGCCAAAATCTCCATCAACAGAAGAGTGGCTAAACAAACTGTGGTATATACATACGATGGAATATTATGCAGTTTTAAGACAAGATAAACTTATGAACCATGTAATAACATGGATGGACCTAGAGAATACTATGCTGAGTGAATCCAGCCAAAAACTAAAGGACAAATACTGTATGGTCCCACTGATGTGAACGGACATTCGAGAATAAACTTGAAATATGTCATTGGTAACAGAGTTCAGCAGGAGTTAGAAACAGGGTAAGACAATGGGTAATTGAAGCTGAAGGGATACAGACTGTGCAACAGGACTAGATACAAAAACTCAAAAATGGACAGCACAATAATACCTAATTGTAAAGTAATCATGTTAAAACACTGAATGAAGCTGCATCTGAGCTATAGGTTTTTGTTTTGTTTTGTTTTGTTTTGATTTTACTATTATTACTTTTATTTTTTTCTCTATATTAACATTCTATATCTTTTTCGGTTATGTTGCTAGTTCTTCTAAACCAATGCAAATGTACTAAGAAATGATCATGCATCTATGTGATGACGTTAAGAATTAATGATTGCATGTGTAGAATGGTATGATCTCTAAATGTTGGGTTAATTTCTTTTTTTCCGTTAATTAAAAAAAAAAAAAAAAAAGAGAGAAGGGATAATTGGAGATGAAGGGATACAGACTGTACAACGGGACTGGATATAAAAACTCAGAAATGGACAGCACAATACTACCCAATTGTAATGCAATTATGTTAAAACACTGAATGAAGCTGCATGTGAGGTATAGGTTTTTTGTTTTTGTTTTTTTTGTTTTTTTTCTTTCTATTATTGTTTTAATTCTTATTCTGTTGTCTTTTTATTTCTTTTTCTAAATCGATGCAAATGTACTAAGAAATGATGAATATGCAACTATGTGATGTTATTAAGAATTACTGATTGTACATGTAGATTGGAATGATTTCTAATTGTTTTGTTAATTCTTTTTTTAATTAATAAAAAAAAAAAAAAAAAAAAACAAAGAGCCATGGGCTTTCCTCTGTGATCCCAGCAATAGCCTGTATTGAGAATGACTGAAGAGGGCGGCCACAGTGGCTCAGGGGCAGAGTTCTCACCTGCCATGCCAGAGACCCAGGTTCGATTCTTGGTGCCTGCCCGGTCAAAAAAAAAGAAAAAAAGAATGAGTGAAGATAGGAAGGTTTTCTTTCTCAAGAACAGTTGCATGCTTCCCTTTTCAGATAATAAAAACGTACCCATTGGTTACCTGCAATTAATACATCTGAAGTTCTATGTATCATTTTTTTCTCCTTTCATTTAAATAAACTTTGTTCCATTTTTATCCCTGAATTTCTTATTTTCTCTTACCCTTTTAAACTTAGTTGGTGTATACATTGTAAATAAGTAAAGTGCTTAAAACCCTTTTTGTTATAATAATAAAATTTCACATTTTGTATAGTTGGAGGTGGGGAGGGTATTTTACCTTTTATACACTTTCATATCTCAAATATGACTCTCTTATTAAGCAAAGATTCAGAACAACTTTGTTTAAACATGTAATTTTGAAGTGCAATGCTAACTGCTATTTCCACTTTTCCATCCTCCCCCATTTTCTTATAAGAACAAATTTATTTGTGTGTGTGGAGTTTTTTGTTTGTTTTTGTCTGTTTATAAATAAATCCTCTTTTTCTCCTTAACTGTAGTGTGAAATGGCTGCCAATGGTGACAGACAAAGAGACCCAGAAGTTAATTTCAAAGAATTGAGAGCAACCAAAATGAAGCCTGAGCTGTTGAGTGGACACATCCCCCCGGGCCACATCCCGAGGCCCATCGTGATGCCCGATTACGTGGCGTGAGTACACATCTCACTTCTTCCTCCAGGGCAGACGTTGAGACTTTTCACTTTGGGTCCTTCATTTTCCTGTTTGCCTCCAAATTAATATCTTCTGCTGGAAGTGATTTATAATTGAACAGTTGTTTGCTGGTGAGGACAGTAGGTTTAAGGCAAACTATGGTCGGTAAGGATTAAACTAAGCTGTTTTCCCGTTCAGCTTGTTTTCAGTGAAAAAGTTGTAACTTTGGTTTATTCCCCCTCCCAGAAAATACCCTGTGATTCAGACAGATGATGAACGAGAGCGGTATAAAGCTGTGTTCCAGGACCAGTTTTCAGAGTACAAGGAGCTTTCTGCAGAAGTCCAGGCTGTGTTGAGGAAGCTCGATGAGCTGGATGCAGTGATGAGCAGACTGCCACATCGTTCAGAAAACCGACAGGTCAGTGCCTGCAGCTGGCTAGGAGAAGCAGTGAAATTAAGGGGAAGGAAAAATTTAACTTTTCCTAAATGTAGAAAATCCTTAACCCTCTGCATCTGCCACCTGTGTCTAGGAAAGTCACTTGATATCTTCAAGTTGACTAGGCAAGATGACAATTCCAAGTATATAATTTAATGTCTTTTGCCTTCAGTTGTGAAACAGCATTTTATTTTCTAATTTAACTTACCAAAGATATCTTCCGGGTCACTCGGGGTCCCACCGGGAGACAGACGGCACATTCACACAAGGATAACTCAAGGAGGGTTTATTCACAAAGCGGTCGGCAGTGTGGGGGTGAGCCAGCAGGGGCAGTGCACGCTGCAGAGATGAGGAACAGACCCAGAGAGCAGAGAGCAAGTGGGTAGAATGGAGAGGGGGTCTGAAGCTTCAGACAGAAGCTGCTGGGCACCTCCGTCAGACCAATAACTGGAATTGAAGCAGAGAAGAAAACCAGGGGCAGAGGTGGTAGTCCTGGGGGCCTAAGCTTTTCTGCACTGCTGTTGTTTTTTTAAAAAGAATATATAAGTCTAATCTATTATTTGTGTAACTTAATTTTTTAAAAGCCCATCAAGCGAATGGTATGATTCCTAAATGTTGGGTTAATCTCTTTTTTTCCGTTAATTAATAAAAAAAAAAAAAAAGCCCATCAAGCATTTTTTAGTTAAATGTCAAAAGAATTCACTTTTGTATGTATATTCTTCTCCTGACAATTCATATTAGTTGGGCATCTTTGTTTTGCCCACAGAATTTTAACTGTACATTTAAGTCAGTTATAATTATGTGCTGTCTAAGCCAAGTGTATACAGCAGTGACATTTTCCCAGCGCTAGAGCAATGCAATGGTGTTGGCTCGGAGACGTCAGTAACCAGGAAGCAGGAGAATTCTAGCAAATGCTGAAGATCAAGAGTCAACACCATCTGGAAAACAGGCAAAGTCCGCAAGTCCAAGGAGGGTGACCAAATTTGGTGTCCTTTGAGAGTATAAGAAGGAAGAAGCAGACCCAGGAACCTGGTCAGTAAAGGTTGGAAAGAGCAAGCTGACTGGAAAAAACGATCCTGCAAAACCCTGACTGTAACCTGCAGTCTTCTAGCCCAGACTCAGTGGTCTCGCTTATGTGCCTTGTGGGAGTGGGCACGGGCTCAGGTGTTGGGTCTGCAGTTGGGCATGGAGGGAGGGCAGGCCCTACGTATGAAGTAGGAGCTGAGACCAAAGCTTCCTGTGGTGTTCCCGCCCCAGGTCAGCAGTGGTCATCTTCTCTAATGTTTAACATGGCACAGCAAGTGAGTAGCCACAAGGATGGCCTCCAGGTACTATTGGGGTCTCCTGCAGTCCTTGTCTGTAGTAGAAATATTGATTGCCAACCAACATTAACTTCTCGTAGACCATAGACTGAACTTTGCCATTGAGCAGGGGTTGGCTAGCAAGCTTCATTTATTTTCCCAGCATGTCTCCAGGGGAGCTTGTGATGTGTTAGAAAAAGCCTAGTGGGCCTGTTTGGAGACACAGGTTCTCTTACAAACCTAGTCAGCTGCCCTTGAAAAGTAAAGCAATAGCATGACTTTTGTAAACCCATAAAATGGGAACTGTTCTAGTTTGCTAGCTGCTGGAATGCAATATACCAGAAACGGAATGGCTTTTAAAAAGGGGAATTTAGTAAGTTGCTAGTTTACAGTTCTAAGGCCGAGAAAATGTCCCGATTAAAACAAGTCTAAAGAAATGTCCAATCAAAGGCATCTAGGGAAAGATACCTTGGTTCAAGAAGGCCGATGAAGTTCAGGGTTTCTCTCTCAAGTGAGAAGGCACATGGCGAACACAGTCAGGGCTTCTCTCTCAGCTGGAAGGGCACATGGCGAACACGGCGTCATCTACTAGCTTTGTCTCCTGGCTTCCTGTTTCATGAAGCTCCCTGGGAGGCATCTTCCTTCTTCATCTCCAAAGGTCGCTGGCTGGTGGACTCTCTGCTTTGTAGTGTTGCTCTCTCTGAATCTCTCTGAATCTCATTCTCCTTTTATAGGACTTCAGAAACTAATCAAGACCCACTCAAACGGGTGGAGACATGTCATCCCCTAATCCAGTTTAGCAACCATTCTTAACTAAATCTCATCAATCAGGGAGATGATCTCATTACAGTTTCAAACATACAGTATTGAATAGAGATTATTCTACCTTTATGAAATGGGATTTATATTAAAACATGGCTTTTCTTAGGGGGCATGCTTCCTTTCAAACCAGCACAGGAACATTGCCCAAAATATTCCCTCTATAGGAACTCTGGGATAGATTTGACAGCTCTCATGTCTACCTGCATCTAAAGCACAGAACCTCTAACTCCAGGCAGCCAGCTCATTCCCAGTCCAGGACCTCTGATTATAGATTACAGTTTAATCACCAGCAATCAAAGCATAAATTTAAAAAAAAAAAGAACAAATGATACTCATGATCTTAGTATGTAAAAGACATTGAAGAATAAAAATATATTGGGAAAACAAAGTGAATAAATGGTAGAAAATGTTCTTAGGGGAAGCTTTTAGAACCATAGATTATTAGATTGCAATTTTCATTTATTAGGTCTGCAGTACCTGGCATTGATAGTTATAGGTTTGCATGGACAAATGATGCCATTGCTCTATAATCTATTCCCTTTGAAGACACTGTTCAGTCCCTTAACAACTTCATATTTATTTAAAACTTAGAATAAAGTGAGAAGGAACCTTTTTAGCTGTTTTCAAAAGTTGAATAGTCATAACCTCGTAATCTCAACACCTGATAACTTAAAAAAGAACTTTCCGAAGGGGATGAGAATGATACTTCATGATGGCTAATATCCTGATTATTATGGGATCATTTCATTAAGTAAACATTTCCATCACCCTGTTACATAACTAGGGTTCTTTTTCCCATTTACCCATAAAGAAACTGAGGTTCGAGGAGGATAAGCGATGGCGCTGGGACTCAAGCCTGGTTCCGTTTGGGTCCCTGTGCCTGACAGAGAGTAAAGCACTCAGATCTTTGTCTAGTGAACTGAATTTTTGTGTGTGAATATTTTTATTATAATCTTGGGTAAAAATTGTTTTCTGTACTAATTTTCAGTATGCTTTGAGACATGATTTGAGTAAATATTAATACTTTAATTCAGTTATATAATGTTATTTTTAGGAACATGAGAGAATTTCAAGAATCCACGAAGAGTTTAAGAAAAAAAAGAATGTGAGTAAAACAATTTTCTTCTTCAAAGTGTATTCTTATCCAGCTACACTCATGATAAGGGACAGACTTAGATCCTTCTAGCTAAAGTATTTCCTTTTTTTTTTGCGTGTGCAGGCACCAGAAAATGAAGAAATGAACTTTTTTTTTAATGTATATCTTAAGGTGCCATTTGTTAAGGAAAATGGGTGGTGTACCCATTTTCTTCTCATTTCTGCCCAGCTTTTATTCTGATATCAAGAATTAACAACCTAGGGAAATGAACAGCAATATATAACTTCATCTACATTTCCTTCAAAAGAATTAAGTTATTCTACATCTTTCTAACGCCACTCTTAATCTCACAAAGCAATAGAGGTTGAAAAGATCCCTTGCTATCTTGTCTATATTTATCATTTGCTTTTTGCTATATCTCTAACTATTAAAGTTAAAATCTCAAACTTGTATAGAGCTTAACTCTTATGAGGCAAGTATTAAAATTCAAGTAAGTCTGTTTTTGTTGATGAAGTCAGAGGCTGAAATAATGGCTATGTTTCTTTTACAGGATCCTACATTTCTTGAAAAAAAAGAACGCTGTGATTACTTAAAGAATAAACTTTCTCACATAAAACAGAGAATTCAGGAATATGATAAAGTAATGAATTGGGATATACAAGGTTATTCTTAAACCTTATTTGAAACCCCCTTTTAATGGCAAATTTAATATTTATTTACTGTCTTTTTTATGCTAGTCTCTGATAGAGAAGCAGTTGCTTCTTGAATCAGCTTCTAGTTGGTTTAACCTGTATACATTATTAAAGAGTATGACTTCCCTCAAGCATTTCAAAACAAATTCAGAGTTTACCATTTGTGTACCATTTCATGCTTACCTATCTTGTTAAATATGTCGTCATTTGAAGTGATTTAGAGACCACATCTTTGCAAAGTGGTGAGTAAGTGGAGTGGCGATTCTGGTGCTGCTTTTTCTCTTTTCATTCAGGCATTTTCCTAGGATTTTTCTAGGACGAATTTCCCTTTCTAGCCAAAGGTATCATCTCTTCCCCTGAAAGGGGTTTGAATCCCAGATTGCTATTTACGAGCTTTGTGATCTTGGACAAGTTGCTTAATCTCTCTGTGCTGTTTCCTCATCTGTAAAATGGAACCAAGATAATACCTGCCTTATGGGGTTGTTATGAGGATTAAATGAATTAATATTTCTAAAGCACTTGGAACAAAGCCTGGCACATTATATGCACTCAAGGTCAAGTGCTTCACTCATTTATTAGTGCTTGTGAAGTCTATGGAAATGTTTGTGAAATAAACTAGATAGAGTGAGTCTCTAGAGAAGGTCCTCGATGAGCAAGCTCAGTCAGCCGGCCACAAAAAAGGCCCATATGCTTCATGACTTTCTTTGTGCAGTTAACTCGACCTCGTGTACCACACTTAGGCAGATGCTTCCTGGGGGTTCTGTGCCCACTGGGGTCCCTGTCTTTGCTCGGCATCGCTGATAGCGCTGTGTGCCTTCAGCCCAGCCTGACTACACATGGAAGAGAGGGGCTGTGTGAATACTGCCCTTTTCTCTCCCCTTTGAACATCCATCCTAAGCCCCCATGATGTTGTACTGGCTTGGAATATCCCTTTGATTTATTGGGAAGCATCTTTCCAAGAATTAGCTTGGTTATAGGGCTATATTCACAAGAAATGTTTTATTTTTATTTGTACGAACAATAGACTGCCTAAAAACCATTAAAAATTATTGGATCCTATTCAGCAGCATCTTTGTTGTAGGTAAATTTCCAAATCCAGAATTACAGTTTCTGTTTTAATATAACTGCCGTTTAGACAATCCATACTCAAAAAGTTTTCTAAAAGTGATAAAACCGAAGATTAGAAAGTGTTGGTTACTGAATAAACTTCCTAGTTTTTCTTTGTCGATGAAATCGTATTTAGTGTTTTTGTTAATATTTTAATTCCATGGTTTCCAGACTATACTTAAAGCCCAGAAAGTCTTAAGAGATGACATCTCAGGAGGAGCGAGGCATCTAGGACAGATCCACTTTCTCTTTTGTGTAGTGGGGTCCTGTGTTAACATTCCACTTAAGTACAATGCTCCCTTTTTTAAAAAGTCGACATACCACCATTTAGATCTGTAAAGAGTTATATTAATACTGAAATGATGTATTAAGGGAATTTAACTTTGTGAAACTTTATTTTACTACAATTGTAAATATTAATCATTGAAAACTAATGTTGTAACACTGATTTTTTTATAGGTTTTTATGTCAAAAAACCACGAAGATTTTGTCAATTCATAAGCATATTAAAATTTCAATTACCTGTTGTTTTGCATTGTATGCCCTTTATTGTTTGTTTTTCTAGCATTCTTGTGTTCACTGAGTATGCTACTTCTTGAAAATATTTTCATTTATCAGAAAATGAACCAGAAAGTCACTGAAAACCTGTAGGTCCTGATGTTCAGGTGCCTCACATGCCCCTTCCCCTTATTTGCAAGAACTCAAAAGTCAGGGCCACTTTTGTTAAGTCATGAAATTGAGAAGAAATGATGCTTCCCTGTACCATATCTTTCTTCTGCCTGACTTTAATATGTAATCTAATTTGAAAGGTAATTAATGTATGTCAGTATATCTAAATGTGGAAAGGGGAACATGGATATTCTTCAGATAGCCAATTATATGTCAAGTGTTCCCACTGTGCAGAACTTGTTCTAGCACCAAAGATACAGAACTCAGTGAAACAGTGGCTGAGAGATTCCAAACAGTCGAGAGGCTATCCTGGAGGTTATTCTTATGCATTAAATAGATATCACCTTGTTGGTCAAGATGCAGTGGAGAGGCTGGAGGAAACTGCCTGAAAATGTAGAGCTGTGGTCCAGTAGCCATGTTTCTTGATGATGATTGAGTAATGATACAGCTGCCACAATGTGAATGTGTGGTTGTGAAAACCGTGTGTCTGATGTTCCTATTATCTACCTTATCCACAGACGAGTAAAACATATGGAATAAAAGTAAATAATAGGGGAAACAAATGTTAAAATAAACTTAGATTGAAATGCTAGTGATCAATGAAAGGGAGGGGTAGGGGGAAGGTTTGTATAAATTTTTTTCTGTTGTCTTTTTATTTCTTTTTCTGAATTGATGCAAATGTTCTAAGAAATGATCATGATGATGAATATGCAACTATGTGATGATATTGTGAATTACTGATTATATATGTAGAATGGAATGATCATATGTTAAGAATGTGTTTTTCTTGTCATATTTTTTTTTTAATTTTAAAATTAATAAAAAAAATTTTTTTAAAGAATTAAAAAAAAAAGTCAGTGAAACACATACAGACCCTAAAGTTACTGTCAACAGGAGAAGGAATGAGAAGACAGGTCAGTGATGAAGTAAACATCCTGTCATGTGCACTTCTAAAAGGGTTTGTATAGTAAGCCTGACATTAAGATATACCAAAGTTCAACCGACGCACAACATAGGAAAGATCGGTGTATAATTTTTGACTCCCATATAATCTGTATTTTTAATTTTTGCTTAAAATTTAAAAATAGTATAAAATGAAAAAAGTATAAAATAGAAAAATCAAAGTCTTACCACTATCAATTCCACTCCGCAGCAATATGTACTGTTTGGAACATATCTATGCTAAGTATCAGAAGGCTGCACCAGCATGTGACTGTACAACGCTCCTATAATAGAGAAGCTGTCTGCGGATAGGCAGAGGGACCTGGGATACTTCATTCCAGCAGGAGAAGATGGTGGGCTGTGAGCTCTTCACAGAAAAGACTTCCTTGCTTACTGGGTGACCTTAGCAAATTAACCCCTCTTGATTCTTAGCCTCCTGGTCTGTGAAATAAGGATAATAATACCTACCTGGTGAAGTTATTGTAACAATTAAATGAAATAATTTTATGTAAAACACCAGGAAAGTGCTCGCTGGATATTCAAAATATACTTTTCATTGAGTTAAATAGTGAGTTAGCTATTGTAAAGATAGAATATTGACATAACATTAAAAATTTTTTTTATTGTAAAAGCTTAACATATAAACATATATTCTTGACATAAAAGTACTCCATACATGGTGTACAATCAATGGCTCCCAATATCATCACATATTTATATATTGATCACCATGATCATTTTTTGAACACTTGCATCGCTACAGCAAAAGGAATAAAGGAAAAAATTCATGCATACCATATCCCTCATACCTTCCTCATCGACCACTAGTGTTTCCATCTACCCAATTTATTTTACCCCTTGTCCCCCCATTATTTATTTTTATCCACGTTTTACTCATCTGTCCATACCCTAGATATAAGGAGTATCAGACACAAGGTTCTCACAGTCTCACACAGTCACATTGTAAACATTATATTATTGTACAATTGTCTTCAAGAATCTAGGCTACTGGAACACAGCTCAAGTTTCAGGTACTTACCTCTAGCCACTTCAATACACCATAAACTAAAAAAGGGATATCTATATAGTGCATAAGAATAACCTCCAGTATAACCTCTCGACACCATTTGAAATCTCTCAGCCACTGAAACTTTATTTCATCTCATTTCTCTCTTCCCCTTTTTGGTCAAGAAGGTTTCTTGATATCTTGATGCCAGGTTGTGGCTTATCTCAGGCTTTTTGTCCCATGTTGTTGGGAAGATTTACACCCCTGGGAGTCATGTCTCATATAGGGGGGAAGGCAGTGAGTTCACATGCTGAGTTGGCTTAGAGAGAGAGATCACCTCTGAGCAACAGGAGAGGTTATCTGGGGCGACTCTTTGGCCTAGTTTTTAGTAGGCTTAGCCTGTCCTTTGCAGGAATAAGTTTCGTAGGGGCAAACACCAAGACAGAGGGGTTGGCCTATTGATTTGGTTGTCCCCACTGCTTGTGAGAATAACAGAAATTCTCCATAGAGAAGTTGAATTTCCCCCTTTCTCCCCATTTCAACCAAGGGCACTTTGCATATACTTTATTCACTGTCCAAATAACTGTGGGATTTATCAGGACATCACACTAACCAGGACAAACCTACAAAATCTCATGCCCTATTCAAGGTTCCATGTACTTGTGTTCAATTAAACTGCCCATATATGTTAAATTAGGAAATGCCCTATTCAAAATATAAATTTTGTGCCAAATAAACATTTCTTACTTTAGTTTCACACAGAAGTTGAAGTTTTAAAATATGAATGACCATCTATTTAACACCCTGTAATACTGACATTCCTTTGTTCTTCCTCATGCAAAAACATTTTAATTTGTACATTTAGTCACTATCATTGTACACTATAGGTATTTCTAGATTATACCATCTCAGTATTTGTCGTCTATCCTTCCTTCTGGTTTCATATGTGCCTGCAGCCCTCCCTCTATCACTTACACATTCAACTTTATTCAGTGTACTTACATTATTGTGCTAAAATCAGTAGTATTGTGCTATCCATTTTTGAATTTTTACAATCAGTCCTGTTACATAATCTGTATCCCTTCAGCTTCAATTACCCAATCTCTACCCTATTTTTATCTCCTGATGACCTTTCTTCTTTACTGATATTCTCCAAGTTCACTCATTAATGTTAGTTCATATCAGTGAGACCATACAGTATTTGTCCTTTTGTTTCTGGCTAATGTCACTTAGCATAATGTCCTCAAGGTCCATCCATGTTTTTACATGCTTCATAAGTTTATTCTGTCTTATAGCTGCATAATATTCCATTGTATGTATATACCACAGCTTGTTTAGCTACTCATTTGTTGATGGACATTTAGGCTGTTTCCATCTCTTGGCAATTGTAAATAATGCTGCTATAAACATTGGTGTGCAAGTATGACATTTCTTTTTTTTTTATTGTATAGTATAACATATATACAAAGCAAAGGAATAAAAAAGCAATAGTTTTCAGAGCACTCTTTAAACAGTGGTTAAAGGGAGACTTCCGGGAAGATGGCCGACTAGAGCAGCTTGAGATTAGCCCTGCTCCGTGGAAAAGTTAGAGAAGGAACAGGAGTGCGGCTGACCTTGGAGAGTCTTAAGTGGCAGAAAGCTGGAGCCTGGAGTAGAGGCACGGAGCGGCAGGAGTGCACGGAAAGGTACGTGGGACTAGGAAGTAAGCCAGGCCGCGCGCATTCCTTGGGCCCACTATCCTAACCGGCACAGCCCTGTAACAAGGGACTCACCCCACACCCCACGCACTTGAACCCTGTCACCCACTCCCACTTCTGTGCTCCAGGCGTCCGTCCTCACCCACCAGCTCCCAGTGCACATACCTGCGTCCCACCCCCACCCCAAGTGCAGCCCAACCCACTTCTCCTGCACCCCTCCTGGGCACTACCTACCCCTCCCTGTTTCCTGTAGGCTGTTGCCAGAGCAAAAAAGTTGTGAACACTGACCTCCATACCTAGGCTACACCCGCCCCCCACCCATAGTGTCACACAGCCTCACCCCGCCCTCGCTGAGCTCAGCACATCCATTTACAGCACTCCCAGGCTCGCGCCTGCGCACGACCCCCAATCACATCATTTAGCTCTGGGAACTGCACTTTACAGCAGTCCTAGAACTGCACATGTGCATAACCTTCAGCCTCACTTTCCAGCTCTGAGAAAGTGACAACCTGCGCAGCCAGGTCACATCTGTCCCTAATCCACAAAGCCATAATGCTGATCTGCTGCCACAGCTCCATGCATGCACACAAAGGGCCCCATGCCTTAGACCAGTGCACACCAGGGTTATGCCCCCCAGACCGGTGCACTCACACAGCTACATACCCCCTGGCCACTGGGCACCCAAATTCACAAGCACCAGCATAACATCCCAACCTGTGTGTGCCCATACCTGTCATGAAACAAATCACTGTACTGAGTGCTCCACCTCATGCCCTGCTCCCTGCTGTACAACCATCCCACAAACACAAGGCCTTAGACTACTGAAAGAAATCAACTCCCAAAGTAAATCAATCAAGATATCTACATGCAACAAAGACAGCACAAGATCACTAAGCATATCACAATCAAGACAGATATAGCCCTGCCTAATGACTAAATTAAAACACCTGAGGAGACAAAGACATTGGAACAACTAATCAAAGATGTTCATACAACTCTACTTAATAAAATAAGCAGGACAGCAAATGACATAAAGAAGATCAAGAAGGCAGTAGAAGAGCACAAAGAGGAATTTGAAAGAATAAATAGAAAAATAGCAGAAATTACAGAGATTGAAGACTCTGTTGACCAAATAAAAAACATAGTAGAGGCACACAACAACAGATTTGAAGAGACAGAAGAAAGAATAAGTGATACAGAAGACAGGATAACTGACTTCAAAGACTCAAAACAGCAAATGGCAAAAAAGACAGAAAAATCGAATGGGAACTCAGGGAAATGATAGCCAAAACAATGGGCACAAATATAAGAATCATTGGTGTCCCACAAGGAGGAGAGAGGAGTAAAGCACAAGGAAGAGTAATTGAGGATATAATGGGGGAAAACTTCCCAACCCTCATAAAGGACATAAATATACAAGTTAAAGAAACCCAAAGAACTCCAAAGAGAATAAATCCAAATAGGCCTTCCCCAATGCACATACTAATCAGTCTGTCAAATGTTGAAGAAAAGCAGAAAATCCTGAAAGTGGCAAGAGAAAAACAATCTACTACATACAAGGGAAACCATGTAAGACTGAGTTCAGACTACTCAGTGAGCACCCTGGAGGTGAGAAGGTAGTGGTATGATATATTCAAGATCTGAAAGAGAAAGACTTCCAGCCAGGAATTCTGTACCTAACTGAATTGTCCTTTAAAATTGAGGGAGAAATGAAAGCTTTCACACACAAAGAAGTCCTGAAAGAATTTGTCAACAAGAGACTGTCCCTACAAGAAATACTAAGAGGATTTCTGCCTGCTGAAAAAAAATACAGGAGAGAGAGGTCTGGAGGAGGGCACAGAATTGAAGAGTACTACTAAGGGTAATTTAAAGAATACAAACAGAAAGAGGGAAAGGAATATATAGATCTGACAAAATAACAAAGATAAGTTGGTGGAATTAAAAAAAATGCCTTTTCAGTAATAACTTTGAATGTTAATGGCCTAAACTTAAGAATTAAAAGATACAGTTTGGCAGAATGGATTAAGAAACATAATCCAGCTATACGCTGCTTACAAGAAACTCATCTTAGACACAAGGATACAAATAGATTGAAAGTGAAAGGATGGAAAAAGATCTTCCACACAAGTTGTAGCCAAAAGGAAGCAGGAGTAACTATACTAATATCAGACAAAATTGACTTTAAATGTAAAAACATCAAAAGCAACAAAGAAGGACACTGCATACTAATTAAAGGTTTAATTCACCAAGAAGATATAAGAATCATAAATGTTTATGCTCCCAATCAAGGAGCTCCAAAGTACATGAGACAGACATTGGCAAAACTGAAGGGAGCAATAGATGTTTCAACAATAATAGTAGGAGACTTCAATACACCACTCTCCTCTATAGATAGAACAACCAGACAGAAGATCAACAAGGAAATAGAGAAGTTAAAAAACTTGATAAATGAATTAGACCTAACAGACATATATAGGTCATTGCACCCCAAAGCACAAGGTTATACATTCTTCTCTAGTGCTTATGGAACATTCTCCAGGATATGTCATATGCTGGGACACAAAACAGGTCCTTATAAATTTAAAAATGTTGAAATTATCCAAAGCACTTTCTCTGATCACAATGGGATGAAGCTGGATCTCAATAACTGCCAAAGAATGAGAACATTCATAAATATATGGATATTAAATAACACACTCTTAGACAACCAGTGAGTCAAAGAAGAAATTGCTAGAGAAATCAGCAGCTATTTGGAGATGAATGAAAATGAGAATACAACTTATCAGAATGTATAAGATGTGGCAAAGGCTGTGCTGAGAGGGAAATTTATTGCCCTAAATGCCTATATTAAAAGCAAGAAAGAGCAAAAATCGAGGACTTAACAGCAAACATGAAGGAACTTGAGAAAGAGCCACAAATTAACCCCAAAGCAAATAGGAGAAGAGAAATAACAAAGATTAAAGCAGAGATAAATGAATGGGAGATGCTGAATGCTCAATTGATGCTGAATGGGAGAACAAAAGAACAACAGAAAGAATAAAACCAAAAGTTGCTTCTTTGAGAAAATCAATAAAATTGATGGGCCACTAGCAAGACTGACAAAGAAAAAAGAGAGAAAATGCAAACAAACAAAATCAGAAATGATAAGGGTTGTGTTACCACAGACCCTGAAGAGATAAAAGAAATCATAAGAGGATACTATGAACAACTATATGTCAACAAACTAGACAACTTAGGTGAAATGGACAAATTCCTGGAGACACACAAAAAAACTACACTGACTCAGGAAGAAATAGAAGATCTCAACAAACCAATCACAAGTAAAGAGATTGAATCAGTCATTAAAAATCATCCTACAAAGAAAAGCCCAGGACCAGATGGCTTCACAAGGGAATTTTATCAAACATTCCAGAAAGAACTGCCACCAATCCTGCTTAAACTTTTCCAGAACATTGAGGAAAAAGGAACTCTACCTAACTCATTTTATGAAGCTAATATCATTTAATACCAAAACCGGGTAAAGATGCTATAAGAAAGGAAAACTACAGGCCGATCTCCCTAATGAACATAGATGCAAAAATTCTCAATAAAATGTTAGCAAATCGAATCCAACAAAACTTTAAAAGAATTATACACCATGACCAAGTGGGGTTTATACCAGGAATGCAAGGGTGGTTCAACACAAGGAAATAAATTAATGTAATAAAGTACATTAACAAGTCAAAAGGGAAAAATCACATGATCACCTCAATTGATGCTGAAAAAGCATTCAACAAAATTCAGCATCCTTTTCTGATAAAAACATTCCAAAAGATAAGAATCAAAGGTAACTTACTCAAAATGATAAAGGGAATATATGAAAAACTGGTAGCCAGCATTGTACTCAATGGAGAAAGACTGAAAGCCTTCCCCCTAAGACCAGGTACAAGACAAGGATGCCCACTGTCACCACTATTATTCAACATTGCACTAGAAGTTCCACTTAGAGTAATCAGGCAGGACAAAGAAATAAAAGGCATCCAAATTGGAAAGGAAGAAGTAAAACTCTCATTATTTGCAAATGATATGATACTATACTTGAAAGATCCTGAGAAATCTACAGAAAAATTACTTGAGCTAATAAATTCAGGAAGGTGGTGGGATATAAAATTAATGTGCAGAAATCAGTAATGTTTCTATACAGAAGCTATGACCTAACTAGGGAGTTAATTAAGGAAAAAGAAATTCATTCAAATAGCAACTAAAAGAATCAAATACTTAGGAATGAACTTAACTAGGAACATAAAGGACTTGTACACAGAAAACTACATAACATTGCTAAAAGAAATCAAAGAAGATCTAAACAGGTGGAAAGACATTTCCTGCTCATGGATAGGAAGGCTAAATATAGTTAAGAAGTCAATTCTCCCAAATTGAGCTACAGATTCAACACAGCACCAATCAAAGTTCCAACAACCTACTCTGAAGATTTTGAAAAGCTTAGTACCAAATTCATCTGGAAGGGAAAGAGACCCCGAATAGCTAAAAACATCCTAAAAAAGAAGACTGAGGTGTGAGGATTAACACTCCCTGACTTTAAAACTTCTTATAAAGCCACAGTTGTCAAAACAGCATGATACTGGCACAGACACAGAGGCATTGACCAATCAAATTGAGAGTGCAGAAACAGACCACCAAATCTATTGTCAACTGATTTTTGGCAAGTCCCCCAAATCCTCTGAACTGGGACAAAATAGTCTTTTCAATAATTGGGCATGGAAGAACTGGATATCAATAGTCAAGAGAATGAAAAAGTATCCCTATCTTACACCCTACCCAAAAATTAACTCAAAGTGGATCAAACACCTAAATATAAGAACTAGTACCATAAACCTTCTAGAAGAAAATGTAGGGAAACATCTTCAAGACGTAGTAATAGAAGGTAGTTTCCTAAACCTTACACCCAAAGCACAAGCAACAAAAGAAAAAACAGAACTCAAAATCAAATGCTTCTGTGCCTCAAAAGACTTTGTCAAAAAGGTGAAGAGGCAGCCAACTCAATGGGAGAAAATATTTGGAAATCAATATCAGACAAAGGTTTGACTTTCTATGTATACAAAGAAATCACACAACTCAACAACAAAAGAATAAACAATCCAAATATAAAATGGGCTAAAGAAATGAACAGGCATTTTTCTGAAATGCCACCAAATACAGATGATTCAAAAGCACATGAAGAGATGCTAGGGAAAT
The DNA here is from genome assembly GCF_023851605.1 of Tamandua tetradactyla. Taxonomy (NCBI): domain Eukaryota; kingdom Metazoa; phylum Chordata; class Mammalia; order Pilosa; family Myrmecophagidae; genus Tamandua; species Tamandua tetradactyla. Next base: position 117,673,833 of record NC_135335.1, read on the forward strand.
GCAAATCAAGACTACAATGAGATACCACCTCACACCAAAAGAATGGCTGCTATTAAATAAACAAGAAACTATACTTGTTGGAGAGGATGTGGAGAAACTGGGACACTTCTGCACTGCTGGTGGGAATGTACAAGGGTGCAGCCACTATGGAAGACTGTTTGGTGGTTCCTTAGGAAACTAAATATCAAGCTGCCCTATGACCCAGCAATAGCACTACTTGGTATATACCCAGAAGTGCTGAAAGCAATGACACAAACAGACATTTGCACGCTGATGTTCATAGCAGCATTATTCACAATCATCAAAAGATGGACACAGACCAAATGCCCATCAACAGATGAGTGGATCAACAAAATGTGGTATATACATACGATGGAATAATATGAAGCAGTAAGATAAAATTATGTCCTGAAGCATATGACAAGATGGATGAGCCTTGAGGACATAATAATGAGCAAAATTGGCCAGACACAAAAGGACAAATACTGTATGATTCCACTTTTATGACCAGCATAAATGTATAATCCGAGGAGTATAATACAGAAGATAGGGGACTTAGAGATACATAGAAGCTAGAGATGGGTGAACCGTTAGCTAATGAGGTTGAACTCCAATGTAAGGGAACAGATAGGAGCAAAGGTGATTATCTAGTGGTTCTAGAAGTAATATTACCATATTGAAGATGAACAAGATTGAAAGGGGTTGTATAGACCTATGTGTCCCACTGACTCAGACTAGATATATGAATGAGGTTCTTGTAAGAATTACTTCAAAGATAGGATTCTTGTATAAAGAGTGTTAAAGTCCAGGGTACAGGGGGAAAACTACTATTGCATGCTATGAGCTATGTTCAAAAGGAAACCATCAGCACTACCACAGCAACAGTAGAGATAAATAATGGGGTGAGGGACAAGACGTATGAGGAGGTTTAGATTTCCTATTTCGTGAGGGTGTGTTCATTGGTTTTCTGTCTCTTGGGAATGATGAAATTATCTAAGACTGAGAATGCTGATGGACTGTGGACTTTGGGTCCTCTGCATGATGCCCGATGAATGCAGGTGGCTGAAGGATGCACTGATGGAAAAGTAGAATGGCGAACGATGGTGTATACTTACGAATGAAGGCTGTGAAGCCACAAAAATGAACAATGTCGTGAGGCATGCGACAATTTGAATGAACATGTGTGACATTTGGTGAGACAAAATAAGCCAGAAACAAAAAAAAACAACAATGGTATGGTCACCTTTAGAAAATGTTTATCAGAAAATAGGGGCCTAGATTGTAAGCTTTTAGACGCATGAAGTCTGCAGTGGTGATTATTATTTATGGATTTTGAGGGGCTGTTTTATACATATATAACCTGATATTTAGAGATAAGAACAAAGCCAAACAGGTTGGGATTAAGTTAATTCAGAACACAGGGATAAGGAGGACAGTGTCTATATTTTAGAACCACACATACTCTTGGAGACCAATGGAAGAAAGGCTTATTTGATCTGGAACTGAAATTTTCTGTAGTGCATAATCTAATTCAACCTATCTGTATAGCTCATTTGAACAACTGAAACACAGAGAGCACAGAATAATAAAGAGGTCCTTTAATCCTGTATAGATCATTGTAATGCCTGGATACATCCTGGAGTATATTAACCAGATAATCAAAAAGTATTGGCAAAGTCCCCCGAGGAAGGGGAGAAAGACTATGGAAATATTAAACCTTACCATCAAGGAATCCCCTGATACTGTGTCAAATTTTAGGGGCACCCAAATCAATAGGCCATTCCTCAATCACGAGTCTTACTCTTGTGAAGCTTATGTGGGTAGCAGAGAAATTTAGACTACCTAAAGGCATACCGAGGAGTTACTTCTGGAGGACCTCTGTTGTTGCTCAGATGTGGCCTCAGTCTCTCTAAGCCCAGCCCTGCAAGTGAAATCACTGCACACTACATGGGACATGACATCCAGGGGTGAAAGTCTTCCTGGTGACATAGGAGAGGACGCCCAGGGATGAATCCAGGCCTGGCACCGTGGGATCAACAATTCCATCCTGACCAAATGGGGGTAAGGAAGCATAATTAATAAGGTATCAGTGGCAGAGAGAGTTCAAATAGAGTTGAGAGGCTACTCTGGAGTTTGCTCTTACACAAGCCTCAGGTAGACCTTGCTACCTATCATAACCTGCCAACCCCCAACCAGGACCATTCCAGCCAATCCTAAAGAATACCCAGGGCAATATATAAGATTCTATAGGGATGCACTGAAGGAGAAGTAGAATCACAAATGATGGTGTATACTTATGAATGAAGGCTGTACAGCTACAATAATGAACAATGTCATAAGGCATGTAAGAGTGCTTTGAAAACTATTGCTTTTTTATTTCTTTGCTTTGTATATATGTTATACTATACAACAAAAAAAAATGTTAAAAAAAATGGTTACAGTACAGATCCCAGAGTTTGTCATGGGCTACCATATGATCCTCTCATATTTTTCGTTCTAGCTGCTCCAGAATATAGGAGGCTAGAGGGCTTAAATACTTTATTATCATCACAATTGACTTTTTTTCTTTTTTCTTTTGTGAACAATAACATATATACAAAAAAGCTATAAATTTCCAAGCACAGCATCACAATTAGTTGTAGAACTTATTTCAGACTTTTACATGGGTTACAATTTCACAATTTTTGGTTTTTACTTCTAGCTGCTCTAAAATACTGGAGACTAAAAGAGATATCTATTTAATGATTCAGCATTCATATTCATTTGTTAAGTCCTGTCTACTATTTATAATTCCACCACCACCTTTGATCTTTCCAACCTTTCTTTGGGGACATTTGGGCTATGGCCATTCTAAATTTCTAATATTGGAAGGGTCTGTCACTAATATGGGGTAGGGAGATGGAACTATCTGATGTTCCAGAGAGGCTGGGCCCTCTAGGTTTCAGGACTTATCTGGACCAGGAACCCATCTGGAGGTTGCAGGTTTCTGGCAAGTTACTCTAGTGCCTGAAACTCTTATGGAATCTTATATATTGCCTTAGATGTTCTTTAGGATTGGCTGGAATGGTCCTGGTTGGTAGCAAGGTCTACCTGAAGCTTGCATAAGAGCAACCCCCAGAGTAGCCTCTCTCTGCCACTGATACTTTGTTAATTACACTTCTTTTCCCCCTTTTGTTCAGGATGGAATTGTTGATCCCAAGGTGCCAGGTCTGGATTCATCTCTGGGAGTCATCTCCCATGTTGCCAGGAGACTTTTACCCCTGGATGGTATGACATTTATTTTTAACAATTACAATAATAAAAAGTCTTTTTTAAAAAAGTATATAGGTAATGCGTGTTTATTTTTAGAAAATGAAGATAAATACATAGTCCCCTTCCCAAATACACAAATAAAATCGCCTATAAGACAGTCGTTGTTAACATTTTGGAGCGTGAATGTGCCCCTTCTCATCTTACTCCTGTGTACATTTGTAGAGCATATATAGAAGGAAGATTTTTTGTATCTACAGGAGTGAAAGTGCATAGTGTGCTGGTTTGAGGTTGTGATGTGCACCGGAAAAGCCACGTTCTTTTCATCTTGTTGGGGAAGACCTACCGTTGGATCTTTTGATTACATTGTTTCCATGGAGAGGTGGGTCTTAATGAGTCCTTTAAAAGGGAGACATTTTGGAGAAAGGACAGATGCTTGGAGAACTGACACAGAGCTGAGAGTCAATACAGAGAGCAGATGCTAGACACAGACATTTGAAGATGCTTGGAGAGTTGACATAGAAAGCCACTGGAATCAAGCTGAAAACAATGCAAACCAGGAGCAAAGAACAAGGAGATACCAGCCATGTGCTTTCCCAGCTGACAGAGAAACCCTGGACATGATCAGCCTTTCTCATGTAAAGACCTCTTGTTGATGCCTTAATTTGGACATTTTTATGGCCTTAGAACTGTAACCTTGTAAGTTGATAACTGCCCTTTGTAAAAGCCAATCCATTTCTGTTATATTGCATTCTGGCAGCTTTAGCAAACCAAAACATATAGTATATTGTAGTTTGCGTTTTAATTAATAATAAAATTAACTATGTACTTTCTGTTTTCATTCTCCTTGGCTAGAACTTTATCATGTAATTTTTCTGAATTTAGGGTTTCTCTGTTTATTTAATTTTAATGCAATTCAGTTATCATTATTTTAAAGTTGTTGGTTTTCATATTATGTGGTGGACAGACAAAGGAATAGGAGTTAGGACTAGGTTCAAGTTGTGTGACCTCAAGTCACTTCTCTGAGCAATGGGATCAGATGAGACAAAAGTACATGAAATTATATTGTAAATTTTAAAGTTCTAAGAAAATAATATTGATATCCTTATGTTTACTTTTAATTTTTTGTTCTGATAATGTTACTTATAAGAAATTTCCATTAATAGTGATATAATTCATTATTAATATCTGGTGATGTGTATATTTATGACAAAATCAGGCTCCTTTGGAAGGCTGTATATACTGGTACAGCCTACTAGCTCCATAATAGGGTTGACACATTCAAATAACATTTTCATTTCAACTGATTCAGTTGACTGAAGATGTAACTTCACATGCAAATGGGAAAAGAGGAGAGGAAGAAAAGAGAATGTCACTGGGGAACAGGGGTGCATTTTTCAATTTATCAGAATAAAGATTTGAAACAATACTTTCTTCTCTATAAGAGAAAAAAGACCCAAGATATAAGGAGCTTATCACTCACCCCACCTCTAGGTATGTATTTAAATATTTCATATTATTTGCCTATAGAGTAATTTTGTTTAATGGATAACCCTAACATTTAAATGCCCTGGAGGAACGAAAGTTACTGCAAGACGTTATGGTAAATACCATAATAGGTATTTACCGAGACAGTTTGAATTATGAGTGGCAAACAAAGTTACTCTTTTTACATAAAACACACCCCTTTGCACTAGAAATATGCGTGTTATTCATTGGAGAAACAGAACCAACAGGAGAGATAGGTAAATATGAGATTTATTAGGTGTCTCATGCAACCATGGGAATGGAAGAGTCTAAAATCTATACAGCAGGCTATGAAGCTGTGGCTCCAATGAAGCATCTGGAGGAACTCCACAGGACAGTCTCGCTGGCTGAAGAGGCAGTGAAAGAGTCTCTCGCCTCACTTAAAAGCTGTCACCTGATTGGATTATCTCATTGTGGAGCCATGCCTTTGTTGATCACAGATGTAATCAGCTGCAGATGCAGTCAACTGACTTATGATTTAATCAGCTAGACATGAAATATCCTTGAGGCAATGGTTAGACCAGTGCTTGCTTGACAAGACGACTGGACATAATCATTTGGCCAAGTTGACACCAGAACCTAACCATCACAGTTCACCCCTTGTCAAGTTGGCAGTTATACACATCACCTTGAAACATGCTTAATTCCCAAGTAGAACACAATAGCAGACATATGTTTCACCTAACAATACTCAACTGTTCTAGGTACAACTAGAAACACACTATGTCTCTCAAGAATAGGGTGAAAGGAGAGGAAAATGGTGGTTTAGTAAGGTACGTGTGTCTTAGTTCCTCCTCCAAAGCAACTACTAGGTGAACAGAAACAGTGCAGAACAGCTCCCGGGGCTACAGCAGGGAATGGACACACAGCGTACCCCAGTCTGGACTGGCTAGTCTGACTGCGAGACTCGGCTGCGGTGAGATCCCCGAGCGGTGCGCAATTTCCCAAGCAGCGGCAGCTGTGGCGGCCGAAACTTCTCCCTCCCTCCTTCCCGGGCCGGCTGAGAGTCTCGGAGAGGCAAGTTTCCCAAGCCGAGGCGGCCAGCACCCCTCTTTTGCGGGCGGCTTCCTGGTCCGGCTACAAGTCTAGGATCAGAGGGCTACCCAAGCCGCGGTGGCCCTGCCCCCGCGGGCGGCTTCCTGGTCCGGTGGGGAATTCCCCAGGCCGCGGTGGCCAGTGACCGACACCCCTTCCCCGCGGGCGACTTCCTGGTCCGGTGGCGAATTCCCCGGGCCCGCTGCAGCCGGCGAGCAGCCACAGCGTCCCCTCAAGCCGCGGCGGCTGACGCCCTCACCACGTGTGGCCCCCCGAACCAACGGAGAAAATTGGATCGGAAAACCCCAGGCCGCAGAGATCGGTGACTGGGGGGATCCCTTCCAAACACGTGAGACAAACGTGTGCCACGAGCGCCACCTACTGGGCAGGATAAGAAAAACAGAACCCAGAGATTTCACAGAAAAATCTTACAACCTTGTTGGGTCCGACACCCAGGGAAATCTGACTAAATGCCCAGATGCCAGCAGAAGATAACGGTCCATGCTCAGAAGATTGAGAATATGGCCCAGTCAAAGGAACAAACCAATAGTTCAAATGAGATACAAGAGCTGAGACAACTAATGCTGAATATACGAACAGAAATGGAAAACCTCTTCAAAAATGAAATCGATAAATTGAGGGAGGACATGAAGAAGACATGGGCTGAACATAAAGAAGAAATAGAAAAACTGAAAAAACAAATCACAGAACTTATGGAAGTGAAGGATAAAGTAGAAAAGATGGAAAAAACAATGGATACCTACAATGATAGATTTAAAGAGACAGTAGATAGAATTAGTGATTTGGAGGATGGAACATCTGAATTCCAAAAAGAAACAGAAACTATCGGGAAAAGAATGGAAAAATTTGAGCAGGGGATCAGGGAACTCAAGGACAATATGAACCGCACAAATATACGTGTTGTGGGTGTCCCAGAAGGAGAAGAGAAGGGAAAAGGAGGAGAAAAACTAATGGAAGAAATTATCACTGAAAATTTCCCAACTCTTATGAAAGACCTAAAATTACAGATCCAAGAAGTGCAGCGCACCCCAAAGAGATTAGACCCAAATAGGCATTCTCCAAGACACTTACTAGTTAGAATGTCAGAGGTCAAAGAGAAAGAGAGGATCTTGAAAGCAGCAAGAGAAAAACAATCCATCACATACAAGGGAAACCCAATAAGACTATGTGTAGATTCCTCAGCAGAAACCATGGAAGCTAGAAGACAGTGGGATGATATATTTAAATTACTAAAAGAGAAAAACTGCCAACCAAGACTCCTATATCCAACAAAATTGTCCTTCAAAAATGAGGGAGAAATTAAAACATTCTCAGACAAAAGGTCACTGACAGAATTTGTGACCAAGAGAGCAGCTCTGCAAGAAATACTAAAGGGAGCACTAGAGTCAGATACAAAAAGACAGAAGAGAGAGGTATGGAGAAGAGTGTAGAAAGAAGGAAAATCAGATATGATATATATAATACAAAAGGCAAAATGTTAGAGGAAAATATTATCCAAACAGTAATAACACTAAATGTTAATGGACTGAATTCCCCAATCAAAAGACATAGACTGGCAGAATGGATTAAAAAACAGGATCCTTCTATATGCTGTCTACAAGAAACACATCTTAGACCCAAAGATAAACATAGGTTGAAAGTGAAAGGTTGGGAAAAGATATTTCATGCAAATAACAACCAGAAAAGAGCAGGAGTGGCTATACTAATATCCAACAAATTAGACTTCAAATGTAAAACAGTTAAAAGAGACAAAGAAGGACACTATATACTAATAAAAGGAACAATTAAACAAGAAGACATAACAATCATAAATATTTACACACCGCACCAGAATGCCCCAAAATACGTGAGGAATACACTGCAAACACTGAAAAGGGAAATAGACTCATATACCATAATAGTTGGAGACTTCAATTCACCATTCTCATCAATGGACAGAACATCTAGACAGAGGATCAATAAAGAAATAGAGAATCTGAATATTACTATAAATGAGCTAGACTTAACAGACATTTATAGGACATTACATCCTACAACAGCAGGATACACCTTTTTCTCAAGTGCTCATGGATCATTCTCAAAGATAGACCATATGCTGGGTCACAAAGCAAGTCTTAATAAATTTAAAAAGATTGAAATCATACACAACACTTTCTCGGATCATAAAGGAATAAAGTTGGAAATCAATAATAGGCGGAGTGCCAGAAAATTCACAAATACGTGGAGGCTCAACAACACACTCCTAAACAACGAGTGGGTCAAAGAAGAAATTGCTAGAGAAATTAGCAAATACCTCGAGGCGAATGAAAATGAAAACATAACATATCAGAACTTATGGGATGCAGCAAAGGCAGTGCTAAGAGGGAAATTTATTGCCCTAAATGCCTATATCAGAAAAGAAGAAAAGGCAAAAATGCAGGAATTAACTGTCCACTTGGAAGAACTGGAGAAAGAACAGCAAACTAATCCCAAAGCAAGCAAAAGGAAAGAAATAACAAAGATTAGAGCAGAAATAAATGAAATTGAAAACATGAAAACAATAGAGAAAATCAATAAGGCCAGAAGTTGGTTCTATGAGAAAATCAATAAGATTGATGGGCCCTTAGCAAGATTGACAAAAAGAAGAAGAGAGAGGATGCAAATAAATAAGATCAGAAATGGAAGAGGAGACATAACTACTGACCGCACAGAAATAAAGGAGGTAATAGCAGGATACTATGAACAACTTTACGCTAATAAATACAACAATTTAGAGGAAATGGATGGGTTCCTGGAAAGACATGAACAACCAACTTTGACTCAAGAAGACATAGATGACCTCAACAAACCAATCACAAGTAAAGAAATTGAATTAGTCATTCAAAAGCTTCCTAAAAAGAAAAGTCCAGGACCAGACGGCTTCACATGTGAATTCTATCAAACATTCCAGAAAGAATTAGTACCAACTCTCCTCAAACTCTTCAAAAAAATCAAAGCGGAGGGAAAACTACCTAATTCATTCTATGAAGCCAACATCACCCTCATACCAAAACCAGGCAAAGATATTACAAAAAAAGAAAACTACGGGCCAATCTCTCTAATGAATATAGATGCAAAAATCCTCAATAAAATTCTAGCAAATCGTATCCAACAACACATTAAAAGAATTATACATCATGACCAAGTAGGATTCATCCCAGGTATGCAAGGATGGTTCAACATAAGAAACTCAATTAATGTAATACACCATACCAACAAATCAAAGCAGAAAAATCACATGATCATCTCAATTGATGCAGAGAAGGCATTTGACAAGATTCAACATCCTTTCCTGTTGAAAACACTTCAAAGGACAGGAATACAAGGGAACTTCCTTAAAATGATAGAGGGAATATATGAAAAACCCACAGCTAATATCATCCTCAATGGGGAAAAATTGAAAACTTTCCCCTTAAGATCAGGAACAAGACAAGGATGTCCACTATCACCACTATTATTCAACATTGTGTTGGAGGTTCTAGCCAGAGCAATTAGACAAGAAAAAGAAATACAAGGCATCAAAATTGGAAAGGAAGAAGTAAAACTATCATTGTTTGCAGACGATATGATACTATACGTCGAAAACCCGGAAAAATCCACAACAAAACTACTAGAGCTAATAAATGAGTACAGCAAAGTAGCAGGTTACAAGATCAACATTCAAAAATCTGCAGCATTTCTATACACTAGCAATGAACAAGCGGAGGGGGAAATCAAGAAACGAATCCCATTTACAATTGCAACTAAAAGAATAAAATACCTAGGAATAAATTTAACTAAAGAGACAAAAAACCTATATAAAGAAAACTACAAAAAACTGCTAAAAGAAATCACAGAAGACCTAAATAGATGGAAGGGCATACCGTGTTCATGGATTGGAAGACTAAATATAGTTAAGATGTCAATCCTACCTAAATTGATTTACAGATTCAATGCAATACCAATCAAAATCCCAACAACTTATTTTTCAGAAATAGAAAAACCAATAAGCAAATTTATCTGGAAGGGCAGAGTGCCCCGAATTGCTAAAAACATCTTGAGGAAAAAAAACGAAGCTGGAGGTCTTGCACTACCTGACTTTAAGGCATATTATGAAGCCACAGTGGTCAAAACAGCACGGTATTGGCATAAAGATAGATATATCGACCAATGGAATCGAATAGAGTGCTCAGATATAGACCCTCTCATCTATGGACATTTGATCTTTGATAAGGCAGTCAAGCCAACTCACCTGGGACAGAACAGTCTCTTCAATAAATGGTGCCTAGAGAACTGGATATCCATATGCAAAAGAATGAAAGAAGACCCATATCTCACACCCTATACAAAAGTTAACTCAAAATGGATCAAAGATCTAAGCATTAGGTCTAAGACCATAAAACAGTTAGAGGAAAATGTTGGGAGATATCTTATGAATCTTACAATTGGAGGCAGTTTTATGGACCTTAAACCTAAAGCAAGAGCACTGAAGAAGGAAATAAATAAATGGGAACTCCTCAAAATTAAACACTTTTGTGCATCAAAGAACTTCATCAAGAAAGTAGAAAGACAGCCTACACAATGGGAAACAATATTTGGAAATGACATATCAGATAAAGGTCTAGTATCCAGAATTTATAAAGAGATTGTTCAACTCAACAACAAAAAGACAGCCAACCCAATTACAAAATGGGAAAAAGACTTGAATAGACACCTCTCAGAGGAGGAAATACAAATGGCCAAAAGGCACATGAAGAGATGCTCAATGTCCCTGGCCATTAGAGAAATGCAAATCAAAACCACAATGAGATATCATCTCACACCCACCAGAATGGCCATTATCAACAAAACAGAAAATGACAAGTGCTGGAGAGGATGCGGTGAAAGAGGCACACTTATCCACTGTTGGTGGGAATGTCAAATGGTGCAACCACTGTGGAAGGCAGTTTGGCACTTCCTCAAAAAGCTGAATATAGAATTGCCATATGACCCAGCAATACCATTGCTGGGAATCTACTCAAAGGACTTAAGGGCAAAGACACAAATGGACATTTGCACACCAATGTTTATAGCAGCATTATTTACAATTGCAAAGAGATGGAAACAGCCAAAATGTCCATCAACAGACGAGTGGCTAAACAAACTGTGGTATATACATATGATGGAATATTATGCGGCTTTAAGACAGGATAAAATTATGAAGCATGTAATAACATGGATGGACCTAGAGAACATTATGCTGAGTGAGTCTAGCCAAAAACTAAAAGACAAATACTGTATGGTCCCAATGATGTGAATCGACATTCGAGAATAAACTTGGAATATGTCATTGGTAACAGAGTTCAGCAGGAGTTAGAAACAGGGTAAGATAATGGGTAATTGGAGCTGATGGGATACAGACTGTGCAACAGGACTAGATACAAAAACTCAAAAATGGACAGCACAATAATACCTAATTGTAAAGTAATCATGTTAAAACACTGAATAAAGCTGCATCCGATCTATAGGTTTTGTTTTGTTTTGTTTTGTTCTTACTATTATTACTTTTATTTTTTTCTCTATATTAACATTCTATATCTTTTTCGGTTGTGTTGCTAGTTCTTCTAAACCGATGCAAATGTACTAAGAAACGATGCTCATGCATCTATGTGATGATGTTAAGAATTACTGATTGCATATGTAAAATGGTATGATTTCTAAAAAAAAAAAAAAAAAAAAAGATGTAATGAAGCGGTTGGAGGGAACTGCCTGAAAATGTAGAGCTGTGTTCCAGTAGCCATGTTTCTTGATGATGATTGTATAATGATATAGCTTTCACAATGTGACTGTGTGATTGTGAAAACCTGTGTCTGATGCTCCTTTTATCTACCTTGTCAACAGATGAGTAGAACATATGGAATAAAAATAAATAATAGGGAGAACAAATGCTAAAATAAATTTAGTTTAAATGCTAGTGATCAATGAAAGCGAGGGGTAAGCGGTATGGTAGGTACATTCTTTTTTTTTTCTTTCCTGTGTTCATTTTATTTCTTTTTCTATTGTCTTTTTATTTCTTTTTCTGAATTAATGCAAATGTTCTAAGAAATGATGAATATGCAACTAAGTGATGATATTGTGATTTACTGATTATGTATGTTGTTTCTTTATTTTTTTAATTAATAAATAAATTTTAAAAAAAAGAATAGGGTGAAAGTCCTTAGTTAACATTCACTCTTAACCTTCAGATCCTATGACTTAAATATTATAACATGAACAATATAACTTATGTCATATGATAAGAGAAAAACAAGATATTTGCTTATGTAGAAATGCAAACACACTCATAACAAAACAGGGAGGAAATATTCACACAATCCCAGTCCTCATTTCTGTAACTGGTCCCATGTTCATAGTTCACATTTATCACTACCTTCTCCTACCACCCATTCCATGTTCCCTTTACCCTCAGCTGGCCATGGTTCTTTGTCAAATGGGATGACCCCGACCTTCATTCCTGAAGTTTCTCAGTGATTGGTAGTCCTGCCTGGATTGGGTTGTGGCAGTTTTCCTTCGACTTTAATCACAGGGAATGGTAGTAATAAGAGATGCCCTAGAGGATCTCCTGTATTCCAGGAAAGCTCTTCTTTACTTCTATCGTGTAGTTGCAGTCCTATTCCCCCCTTGATGGTCAGGATCAATCACTCCAGACAGAACAGTAATCCCTTTTCATGCTTGTTGATTCGGTGGCATGAGAAGGCCAGGTGGCAATCTTAGTTTTCAGTTCAATGGAATCATTGTTGTGTCTCCTGGAAGGAGCACTCCTGCTTTTGAAACTAAAACCTGTAGACCAGCAGAGCCTAAGGGTTGAGGGACAGGAAGCAAAAGTTTTGCTTTTTGTGGATCACTAGGGGTGATAGTGAGTGGTGCCACTCCCATTTCCACCCTTTGATTCCTGGACCCGTAAATCCTGGCTATGGGAGAAACAGCACCATAGGGTGGACACTGATTCAGAGCATATACAGCCTTCTGGAGAAATTGCCCCAGCCCTGCAAGGTATTTCCACCTAGCTGGCACCATAATTGGGTCTTTGAAAGGCCATTCCACCATTCTATCAATCCAATTGCCTCTGGATGATGGAGAACATGTTAAGACCAGAGAATTCCATGAGCATGTGCCCATTCCCGCACTTCATTTGCTGTGAAGTGTGTTCCCTGATCAGAAGCAATGCTATGTTGAATACCATGACAGTGGATAAGGCATTCCATACTTCCACATATGGTAGTTTTTGCAGAAGCACTGAGTGCAGGGAATGCAAGCCCATATCTGGGGTATGTGTCTATTCCAGTTAGAAAAAAATCATTGCCCCTTCCATGATGAAAGTGATCCAATGTAATCAACCTGCCACCAGGTAGCAGGCTGATCACCTTGGGGAATGGTGCCCTATCAGGGACTGAATGTATGTTTCTGCTGCTGGCAGATTGGGAGCTCAGCAGTGACCATAGCGAGGTTGGCCTTGGTGAGTGGAAGTCCATGTTGCTGAGCCCATGCATAACTTCCATTCCTATCACCATGCCCATTTTGTTCATGAGCCCATTGGGCAATGGCAGGAGTGGCTGGGAAAGGGGGATGACTTGTATCCACAGGATGGGTCATCTTATCCACCTGATTATTAAAACCTTCCTCTGCTGAAGTCACCTTCTGGTGAGCATTCATCCAAATGTGACACAAATGTCTTCAAGTTCTTTGTCCTCTTAGAAAGGTCTATCCACATACCTCTACCCCAGGCCTTTGTCACCAACTTTCCAATTATCCAATTAGCCATCAACCAAACCATTAGCAACAGCCCATGAGTCAGTATACAGACACAACTCTTGCTAGTTCTCCTTCCAAGTAAAATGAACAACCAGGTGCACTACTCGATGTTCCCCCTACTGGGAGGATTTCTCTCACTACTGTCCTTTAAGGACACCTCAAAACAGAGTTGTAGAGCTGCCAGCTGTCCACTTCTGGGTGGTTCCTGCATTTTGTACAGAACTATCTGTAACCCAGGCCTGAGTTTTCTCTTTCTTGGTCACATGACTGTGAGAAATTCTCCAAGAAGCCATAGCTCTGGTCTAGGAAAGAGAAAGCGATGTGGCAGGAGTAAGGGCCATGGACATTAGGGCCACTTCCTCTTGTAACTTACTTGTGCCTTCAGGATCTGCTCCAGCCCTATTTGTATATACCATTTCCATTTTGTGATGGAGTGCTGCTGTGCACACCCAATTTTATGGCTTGGTGGGTCAGACAACACTCAGTTCCTGATAGGTAACTCAGGTCTCATGGTAACTCGGTGGTCCGTAGTTAAGTGTTCAATCTCTACTAAGGCCCAGTAGCAGGCTAAAAGCTTTTTCTCAAAATGAGAATAGTTATCTGCAACAAATGGTAAGGCTTTGCTCCAAAATATTAATGGTCTTCATTGTGATTCTCCTACAGGGGCCTGTCAAAGGCTCCAGACAGCATCCCTATTTGCCACTGACACTTCCAACACCATTGGATCTGCTGGATCATAAGCTTCAAGTGGCAGAGCAGCTTGTCCAGCAGTCTGGAACTGTCACAGAGCCTCCTCTTATTCAGGTCCCCACTCAAAACTAGCAGCTTTAGGGTATTGAAAATCGATGTTCATTCATATTTTAAAACTTCAACTTCTGTGTGACACTAAAGTAAAAAAATTTTTATTTGGTACAAAATTTATATTTTGACTAGTACACTCCCTAATAGAACTTATATGGACAGGTTACTCAAGCACCATAAATGCATGGAACCTTGAATAGGGCATGAAATTTTGTAGGTTTGTCCAGTGTGATACACCAGTAATTCCTAGAGTGATCTGAACAGTGAATAAAGAAGTACTTGCAAAGTCCCCTTGGGGGAGTGGCAGGAAAGGGGGAAAATTCAACTTCCCCATTTGAAAAATTCCTGATATTCTCACAAGCAGTGGGGGCAACCAAATCAATAGGCCAAACCCTCAATCTTGGGGTTTGTGCCTATAAAACTTATCCCTGCAAAGGATAGGCTATGCCTACTTAAAATTAGGCCTAAGGGTCACCCCCAGATAACCTCTTTTGTTGCTCAGATGTGGCCTATCTCTCTCTCAGCCAACATGGCAAGCAAACTCACTGCCCTCCCCCTCTCTACATGAGGCATGACTCCCAGGAGTGTAAACCTCCCTGGCAATGTGGGACAGAAATCCTAGAATGAGCTGGGACTCAGCATCAAGGATTGAGAAAACCATCTTGACTGAAAAGGGGAAGAGAGAAATGAGACAAAATAAAGTGTCAGTGGCTGAGAGATTTCAAACAGAGTTGAGAGGTTCTCCTGGATGTTGTTCTTACTCATTATCCCCTTTTTAGGCTAAGGTGTATTGGAGAGGTTAGAGGGAAGTGCCTGAAACTGTAGAGCTGTGTTCCAGTAGCCATGTTTCTTGAAGATGAATGTATATTGATATAGCTTTTGCAATGTGACTGTGTGATTGTGAAAACCTTGTGTCTTTTGCTCCTTTTATCAATTGTATGGATAGATGAGTAAAATATGTGGATTAAAAATAAATAATAGTGGGAACAAATGTTTAAAAAAATAATAGATGGGTACATGGGGGAAAATGTACCTATTGCAAACTATGGACTATGGTTAACAGTAATATTTTAATATTCTTTCATTAACAGTTAGCAAATGCACCACACCAATACTATGGGTCAATGGGAGGGGGGAGGATAAGGGGTATTGGAGGATTTGGGTTTTATTTCTTATTTTTATTTCCTTTCTGGAGTAATGAAAATGTTCCAAAATTGATCATGGGGATGTATGCACAACTTCGTGATGATACCGTGAGCAATGATTGTATAATTTCAGATGGTTTGTATGGTGTGTGAGTGTATCTCAATAAAACTGTATTAGAAAAAACTAACAGCTTTTCTGGTCACTCAGTAAATGGGCTGGAACAGCACATCCAAATGAGGAATATTTTGTCCCAAAAATCCAAAGAGGCCTACTAAGCATTGCACCTCTTTTTGGTTGTGGGAGGGGCCAGATGCAACAGCTTATCCTTCACCTTAGAAGGGATATCTCGACATGCTCCACACCACTGGACACCTAGAAATTTCACTGAGGTGGAAGGCCCCTGTATTTTTGTTGGATTTATCTCTCATCACCTGACCTGCAAATGCCTTACCAATAAGTCTAGAGTAGTTGCTACTTCTTGCTCAGTAGGTCCAATCAGGATGATATCATCAATTTAACTGACCAGTGTGATGTCTTGTGGAAGGGAGAAAAGATCAAGGTCCCTGCAGGCAAGATAGGGCTGGAGAATTGATATACCCCTGAGGCAGGACAGTGAAAGTATTCTGCTGGTCTTGCCAGCTAAATGCAAACTGTTTCTGGTGGTCCTTACTAAAAGCTATTGAGAAAAAAATATTTTCCAAATCAATAACTGCATACCAGGTACCAGGTGATGTGCTGATTTGCTCAAGCAATGATACCACATCTGGGACAGCAACTGCAATTGGGGTAACCACCTGGTTAAGTTTAGGATAAACTATTGTTTCTTCAAAGACCTATCTGCTTTCTGCACAGACCAAATAGGAGAGTTGAATGGGGATGCGGAGTGAATCACCAGCCCTGCATCCTTCAAGTCCTTAAGAGTGGCACTGGGCAGGCCACAGTGGCTCAGTGGCAGAGTTCTTGCCTGCCATGCCAGAGACCCAGGTTCGATTCCCGGTGCCTGCCCATGTTAAAAATAAAAGAATGGCACTAATCTCAGAGGTCTCTCCAGGAAGACAGTATCGCTTTTGATTCACTATTTTGCTAGTTAGGGGCAGTTCTAGTGGCTTCCACTTGGTCTTTCCTACCATAATAGCCCTCACTTCATGAGTCAGAGAACCAGTGTGGGAATTCTGCTAGTTGCTGAGTATGTCAATTCCAAGTATGCATTCTATAACTGGGGAAATGACCAGAGAATGGGTCCAGGGACCTAATGGACCCACTGTGAGACGGACCTGAGCTACAACCCCATCAATCTCCTGACCTCCATAAGCCCCTACTTTGATTGGTGGACCAAAGTGATGCTTGGGTCTCTTGGAATTAGTGTCACTTCTGATCCAGTGTCTAATAACCCCAAAAATTTCAGAAAATTTCCCTTTCCCCAGTGCACAGCCACCCTAGTAAAAGGCTGTAGGTCTCCTTGGGGAAGGCTGGGAGGAAGGTTAACAGTATAAATTTTGGGCAGTGTAAAAGAGTCCCCCAAAGTTACCTGGCCCTCCCTTCATTCAAGGGGATCTGGGTCTGTAAACTGTCTCCAGAGAAGTGAGGGCAGTTTCCCCAAGGGAGGTGGTTACAGGGTTAGCAGGCAGTGAAGGGCTAATCTCATTAGGTGGAGGTTGGATGGCAGACTTCTCTGAGGATACTGGAGGCTGGGAAGCTGTTTACTCAAGGCAGGCTGGAGGTTGGGAAGCTCTTTTCTTAGGTCAGTTCCTTACAGATCTATTTAGCAAAGGCTCAGCAGA
This sequence comes from Tamandua tetradactyla, assembly GCF_023851605.1. NCBI lineage: Eukaryota > Metazoa > Chordata > Mammalia > Pilosa > Myrmecophagidae > Tamandua > Tamandua tetradactyla. Next base: position 117,691,181 of record NC_135335.1, read on the forward strand.
CTCCAGGGATCCTGTCTTCCATTGCCATCATTATCAACCCATATAGCACCATCCCGTGCTTCAGGATCCCATTTTTTTTCCAAATAAAAGCCCTTACTTTAACAACACACACCTGCAAGTTTGAGATTTTTAGTTTATATTGTAAATCAGCTACTTGCACAACGAGGCTTCATGTCTGGTTTTCAGAGATCTCGTGTCTGCAATCTCAGAAAATAAAATTTTCTTTTAGGGCACACATGGAAACTTTTACATCATTCATACAGTGCTGAAGTTTCACATTTGAAGCCTTCAGCTCATCCCTTTCCCTCATCACTGTATTGAGCCTATCTAAGAACAACCAGCCAACATCATTATACCTCTTAATTCTCAAAACTCCGTAAAAGTGTCAAAACCATTATCACCCAGAGATTTGATTCATATAAATGTATAATTAGCAGAATTTAATGGTGATATTTTGAGTATCTCTTTTGCCAAATCACCCCATAAAGTGTCAGTGTCATCTTGATTATTGGATACAGAGTCATTAGTGCCTCTGAGTCTATTCAGAGTAGAAAACCAGTCATGAAAAACCATTTTTAAGATTCTGTTTCTCAAGAACCACTCCTGGTAACAAGTTGTATTAGTCAGGATTCTCTAGAGAAACAGAACCAACAGGAGATATCTGTAAATATGAGATTTATAAAGGTGCCTCATGCAATTGTGGGAATGAGAGTCCAAAATCCAGAGGGCAGGCTGTGAAGCTGGCAGCTCTGATGAAGGGTCTAAATGAACCCCACAGGAGAGCTGGCTGAAGAAGCAGTGAAAGAGTTTCTCTTCTTCCTTAAAATCCTCCAATTGATTGAATCATCTCATTGTTGAGGATGTGCCTTAGTTAATCACAGATGTAATCAGCCACAGATGCAATCAACTGACCTATGACTTAATATACCAAGACTTCCAGTTTATCAATCAATCACGAAATATCCTTGCAGCAATGTTTAGGCCAGTGCTTGCCTGACCAGACAACTGGACATAATCATTTGGCCAATTTGACATGAGAACCTAACCATCACATTATATATAGTAACAGAATAAAAATTTTTTTTAAATCCATGGAGCTATATGTTAATTGTTAAAATATTTGTATCTTTATATTTTCCTGAAATAAGGAAAATATTTAGTAACATAAGTCATTACTATAACAATGCAGATATTTGTAAGAACTTTCTACTCAATATTTTGAGAACATTCACAGTTTTGACAGCTGATCAAATAGTATAAGTTACTGTTTAATACGTAGAGTTTAAGAAATTTGTTACCTGAATATGTAGATATTTTTCTTGCTGCCCCAATTTTAAATTGGTTTATGAAAATTACCATGCAAACACAGGCTTTACAATGATTGTACGGTTACTTTATTTAAATATGCCTATAGTTAAGCTAACAAAGATATCCATTTTTGGTGGTTCTAAGTGTATTGTTTGTTTTCTTAAATTAAAAAAAATAAAGAATAAGGAAGCCAGCAAATAAACAAAGAAACAAAATCCATGAAACTACACTACACAGTGAACCCTAAGTTAAACCATGTACCTTAATTAAAAGTACAATTATACAAATATGCTAACATCAATTGTAACAAATATTCCACACCAAGGCAAGGTATTACTAATAGGGTGGTATATGTATTTTATGTATCATTGTTCTGTAAACACACAACTTCTCTATAAAGAAAAAAAAACTCAACATAAATAAAAAGAACTCTTGGGGAACAAAAAAGAGCAGGATTCAGAAACCTACAACCTCCAGATGAGTTCCAAGGCTAGATGAGTCCTGAAACCCAGAGGGGCCAACCTCTCCAGAGCATCAACTAGTTCCATCCCCCTACCCTATATTATCAACAGCCTCTTCCAAGATGAAAAAGTTAGAATGGGCATAGCCCAAATAACCATAAAGACTGGGACAAAGTTCAAAGGACATGGTGGAGTTACACAAAGAAGATAGCATTTAACAAATTATTATGATTGCTGAATCATTATACTGATATTTCTTTTAGTCTTCAGGGTCTGGGACTAGCTAGAAGTAAAAACCTAAAATTGTGGAATTGTAACTGATGCCAAACTCTGAAATCTGTTCTACAACTAATTGTTGTGATGTGCTTTGAAATTTATTGCTTTTTTCTATATATGTTATTTTTCACCATAAAAAAAGAGTCTATGTTTGAAGAACCCAGAAGATTTTAAAAATAAACAGGACCATGAAAAGGATGTAAAATCAACATAGTATTTACCTCTAGTGAAGAGCCAAGAAATGTAAAAGAAGAAGCACGCAGAGGGACTATTGGGATGCTGATGTTATTCTATATCTTTCCCTGACTGGTGGCTGCAGGATGTCTGCTTTATAAATCTTATTTAAACTGTAAAACAACAAAACAAACACTGAGTGGTGGTGATATGTCAGTGACTGGTTACCTCGGAAACACAGGTATTAACTGTGAGAGGCATATACTGCTCTGGATAAGTGTATTTATATTTAAATTTTTATTGAGCTCTACCCTGAAATTAGTGTACTTTATGCACTTATCATATTGTATCAATAAAATCTTATTTAAAAAACAAAAACTTAATCTATGGTGATAGAAGTGAGAATAGGGGCTGCCTCTGGAAGATGGTTATTATTTTTAAAAAGTTTTTTAAATTAATTTTTAAATTAAAAAAATATGACAAGAAAGACAAACATTCTTAACATTTGATCATTCCATTCTACATATATAATCAGTAATTCACAATATCATCACATAGTTGCATATTCATCATCATGATCATTTCTTTGAATATTTGCATGGAAGATGGTTATTTACTGGGAGAGGACATGAGGGAGACTTCTGGGTGCTCTAACTTGATCTCAGTGTTGGTTACCTGAGTATATACATTTATAAAACTCCATCTAATGAATCCTTGAAAATGAAGCCCCTTTATTGTGCATAAGTTTTACCTCCATTTAAAAAAACTGTATATATATACACACATATATATATATATTTTTTAAGAAAAGTATGTCCCCACTTTAAAACAATCAATATAAACTTTGCAACACAACCTATTCATAAATTTGGAACAGGTTATAGTGATCTAGTTTTCTCTGGAGAACATTTACAAAGTTCTCCACACTTTGCAACTTCTCAATTAATGTGAACTTTTGCAACTCAACATTACAACCATGGCTTTCATGAGTGGTATGTGAAACGCAAGCCTGGGGTGTGAGTATGTGCATGTGTGTGTGTGCACGTGTGTGCATATGTGTGTGCATGTGTGAATGTATGTATTACTTTGAATCAGCCTCACTTCTGAGATGGCAGATTTTAACAATTTTCTTCCCAAATGAGTGTTCCTAAAACAGAAAGGCTGCAAATGAGTGAACCTGAAGATTATGTATGCCCGTTTAAATGCTTTTACTCAAATTTTTTTGTATTAATGACTGAGTTCTCTTTGCTTGTGCATAGGATAGGAGGTGGAGAATGTATGACAGGAAAGGAAAATGCAATTCATTATTAATGTGTGAAAAGCAGCAGCCTGTCCCTATTCAAATCTTGCTCGTGACCAGTAAACCTGACAGTGTTGTTAATATTCAAAGGTACTCTGGGGTCATTGAGAAGGGCAAGTCCAAGTTCAACAGTGGGGCAGAGCTATTCAGAACTATTATCCAGGTATTTGGATGGTGCCCACCATGTGACTTAGCAACCTAGTTGCAGCAGTGTGATGAAAATGGTCTGTTGCTGCTCATGTGGTTAGTGGATATACAGGGTTTTCGTGGAAAATATTAGGATTAAGGGTTTGTAAGGAGAGATTACATATTGCAAAAATGTAATTGTGGGTGGATTATGTCAGCATGCCATATGTCAGTGAGTAACCCTTGGTGAATCACTTTATAGCATAACTGTTTCCCTTTAGGATACACTTTGATTTCTGCCTATTTTCATGATAAGAAATTAGTACTGAATGGTTGCACTTAAAAATTCCTCTTCCTCTTTGTAACATCCAGGTGCTCACCAGCTCACATCTAGGCTAGAATAGCCACCTATCTGCTCATCCTATCTCCATTCTGTGATGCCAGTTCAACATGAATTGAGGGCTCCTGTGTACAAAGCAGAATGCTTTGCTTACCCAACTCATGAGGCTTAACCATGCTTTTCCTCTTTCTTAGAAGTCACTGGTGTGCCATATGCCCATGAACTTTGTTGGAAGGTGTATAGTTGAGTGGTTTTCTCCTCCCACTGTAAGATCCACGTGGGCAAGGCTGATGCCTGGTCTCACTCATCACTGTATCCTGAGTACAGAGGACATAGCAGGACATCAACAAATGTTAGTTGCACAAAGAATAAATCAGTTGAGTGGTTAAGGGTGCTCGCTGTGGAACCAGACTGCCTGGGTCCAAGTCATTGCAATGATTCTAGCAACAAGTTACTTTACCTCCCTGTGCCTCAGGCTTCTTATTGTATGATGGGAATAATTTCACTGATGTCTGAAGGTTGCTGTGAAGATTAAATGAGCTGAAACCTGTAAAGCACAGAGAACAATAATTTAGCACACAGTGAACATTAAAAAATAATTAACAATTATTTTTCTCGCCTTTTCCCTGAAGCCCACCATCATTTTTTCCCCTTCACTGGAGATAAGTGATTCAGTACTATTATTCCCCATGATTTTGGAGGTGACAGCACTTGTAGCTCTATAAACCACCTAAAGATCAGATTGAAGACCCTGTCCTGGCCGATCAAACCTGCTTTGTGGTCTGGGTGCTCTCTCAGAGATGCCTGCCAGAACTGCCCTCTCTCTCCTTCCATGCCCATCAGGATACTATTTGCCCTATCATACTTATTTCTGTCTCCTTTTCATTTGCATTTTTCTCCCCGCACTGTAAGTTCCACGTGAGCAAGGCTGATGCCTGGTCTCACTCATCACTGTATCCTGAGTACAGAGGACGTAACAGGACATCAACAAATGTTAGTTGCACAAAGACTAAATCAACAAAAAGTTAAGCCCGTGATAATCAGTCACAGGTGTGAACCAGCAGGGTTCTATTACATCAAGGAATGGAAGATTGACCCCAGGAGACAAGATGTTTACATTTCTATTTTTGACCCCCAAATTGTCTCCAGATATTATGACTACTTACAATGAGTTAAAGCTAAAGAAAAAATGGTTGAAAAATAGGTTGCCTGTTTTAAAAATCTAATTTCACAATGCATTTTTTTTCTTATCAAAGAGACAGGAAGTACAATGTCTTTTAACCTGATATTTAGCATCTAACTTCAAAATGAGCACAGACTTTGTTTTTTGCATGGGTAAAGTCTGGGAATTGAACCCAGGTCTCCAGCACAGCAGGTGAGAATTCTGCCACTGAGCCACTGTTGCCCGCCTGAGCAGACTTTTTAAATGCAATTTTATTGAGATATATTCACACAGCATAGAAACCATCTGAAGTATTTACATTGACTGGCTCACGGTATCACCATATAGTGAGCACAACCTTTTAAACCTCTCTATTCACCAATCACATACAGCAATTTTTCCATGAAAGTTTTAAAAATTGATTTTAATTTACAAACATTTAAAAATTCCCCCTTCCTCTATCCCCCTCATAACCTCCAGTCTATTTTTTGTCTCTGCAATTATGCTATTTCTGGATATCTCTTACAAGGAACATCATACTATATTTGTTCTTATACATCTTGCTTTATTTCCCTTGGTATTATGTCTTCATGGTTTTAACATTTTTCAGCATATCTCTGAGCTCCATCCCAATTAATATTGCATTGTGTGTATGTACCATGCTTTCTTTATCCATTTGTCTTTTAATAGACACTTGGGTTGTTTTTACCTTTTGGCTATTGTGAATAATATTGCTATGAACATTGTTATACAACTATCTGTATCTGTTTGAGAAAAAGCTGTTGAATCATATGGTTATTTTATTTTGTAATAAGAAAACTTATTTTTAAAAAATTAAAAACAGGGTGGGCCACCGTGACTCAGCAGGCAAGAATGCTTGCCTGCCATGCCATAGGACCCAGATTCAATTTCCAGTGCCTGCCCATGTAAAAAATAAAAAAATAAAAAAAAAATCTTTAGCTCTTGTGAGCCTTATAAAGAATTGAGAATTGCAACTGAGATGCTTGATCTTTACTGCCCCTTTCCTTTGTCAGCTCCCTGTCTCAGAACCTTCATATCTCTTAAGAATACCAGCTTAACAAAAAAAGAATACCAGCTTGCAAATGGGTTTCATATTTTCTCCTATCACTCAAGTTGGGTAGGTAATTTCACCTTCTCACTTGGTTGAGCTAAGTGACCTGAAGTTGAGCTGATCACCCATGGCCATATCCTGGAGTCAGGAATTACATTTGAGAATGGTTCTATCACATTTGAAAAGTATTGAGATACCTGAGAGAAGATAATAGCATCTGTTCAATTCTTTTTTTTTTCTTTTCTCTTTGATTTAGTTTTGCACTTGGCTAAATCTATCAGTTTGTCATCAGAAGACTCGTGAAAATAGACTCCAGGTAATAATCTCAGCTAGATTATCTTCAGAAGCAAATAATCATAATGATGGTGGAGTTTTTGTAGGTGAGCAGATAAAACTACTAGCTGGCCTTGCTAGATTAGTTAGGGACAATAGGTCACACAAAAAAATCAAGCAACAAAAGCCAAGACTCTCTTCAGATCTGCAACTGTGTTTTCTTGTACTTCATTCCCAGACCTGCTGCTGGGCCTCTCCACTTCTGCACATGGGTGTCCAAAAATGAGTGGGAAATGGATGGGAGAAGTTTTACAGGTATTTTTTTGGCTTGTAGCCAGGAGAGGGTGCTCCAGTGAATCATTCCAAGATCTTCTAGTACAGAAGATTCTGAAGAAAATATAGTATGTATTGAATAGAAATATGGTGAGATATGGGGATGAAATTTAGAGTACATTATGAGAGCACTTTCAGAGATATTGATAGAATGGAAATGTGGGTACCAATAGTGAATAAGAGAATATGAAAATTAAGCTATCACAAGTAAATATTTAGGGCCAGGGCATTAACAATTAAAATAAATCACCCAATTCTCCTTCTCATGCTCACCTCCCATGTAGACTTCAGTAACACTATTTTATGGGAGGATTGCAGGTGACAGTTATTTTCTGAGTCAATCTAAATATTTGCTTTCATGCTGTAACCTTTGCCTTGTTTGCTATCTAGTTTAACAAGACCTTAGACTGAAGAGGAGATTCAAGAATTTTGAGTTTTGTTATAGTCACAAGAATATTATGAATTAGTGAAACATAATGCTAACAAAAGAGACCCTTTCAAAATAGCAACAACACAAATATTGGTTCTATCTAGTAATTTTACAGAAAACTGTTTTTATTTAATGATGTCATTATAATTATTCAAGCATATTCCAAACAAAAGGAGGGAAAGCTATTGAAAAATTCTAACAAAATAAGTTAATGAGCCCTTTAAATAATATGAATAGATGAACAACTTTTAAATTTCTGGGGTTTATAAAACTATAAAGTAGTTTCTAAAAAGGACATTAAAACATATACTTGGAAATCATATGTATGATTTTATATAAATATATATATTTAGTTAATTCAACTTAATTGAGAGAAAAGTGGTATGTTTTTTCCTTATCAAAAAGCAGAAGTGGACAGAGAATAAATATTTCATTAAATCTTTGCCTTGGGGACCCTGAGACATGGGAAAAGGCATGTAAAATGTTTATTTTTGTTTCCCTTTTTAAACCAAACTTTGTTATTTTGCCACATTGGAAGTCTGCCCTTTCTTTTCTGAGGAGCGAGAAAGGAGGAAGTTGGAGAGCACGGCCCAGAGCTTCAAAAGGTCTTGGAGGGGTGTTATTTCCTTTACTGCCCAAGTTTTGTTTAATATTTATTTATTTTTCTTTATTTTTATTAGAGAAGTTGTAGGTTTACAGGAAGATCATGCAGAAAATACTGAGTTTGCATATATCCCCTCTACTGTTAACCTTTTGCATTAGTGTGGAATATTTGTTACAATTGATGAAAGAATATTATTAAAATTGTACTATTAACTATAGTCCGTAGTTTACATTAGGGTTCCCTCTTTATGTTATACAGTCCAGTGATTTTTCTAGTAATATATGTACAACCTAAAAAATCCTGTTAAACCGCATTCAAATACATGATTTATTTAACCACATTCAAATACATGATTTATTGATGTTAACTATGTTTGCAATGATGTACAATTCTCACCGTCCATTACCAAATTTTCCTGTCACCCTAAACAGAAACTCTGCACAATTTCAGCATTAACTCTCCATTCCCTAACCTCACCCTGGCCTCTGGTCATCTTATATTCTAGTTTCTGACACTATGAATTTACTTACTTTAATTACTTCATATCAGTAAGATCATACAATATTTGCCCTTTGTGTCTGACTTATTTCATTCAACATGATGTCTTCAAGGTTCAACCATGTAGTCATATGTATCAGAACTTCATTAAATTTTGATAGCTGAATAATATTCCATTTATATATATACTACACTAAACAAAATCCATTCATTGGTTAATAGCTGGATCCTTGGGTCGCTTCCATCTTTGGGCAATTGTGGATAATGCCACTATGAACTCTGCTATGAATATCTGTCTAAGTTTGGGCTTTCAATTCTTTGGGCTATATACTTAGAAGTAGAATTGACAGGTATGTAGTTAGGTTCAGGTGTCAACTTGGCCAGGTGATGATGCCCCATTGTTCTGTTTCTGTTGCCTTTAAATCATCAGTATGTGAAATTCATCTATGGTTGACCACAGTTGCAGTAAACTAAGGAGAGTGCCTTCCACAATGAGTGAGGTTTAACTTAGGAAACCAAAAGAAAAGAAGTCAGAAGAGAGCTCAGCAGTTCAGCATACCTCATCCCAGCACTCACAGCTCAGCCCAGAAATTTGGAGGTGCAGAAAGGAATCACTCCGAATAAGATATTGGAACCCAGAAGTCAGGGAAGAAGACCTTCAAACATTGCCATTGTGCCTTCCCATGCAACAGAGAGCCTCAGATGAAAGTTAGCTATCTTTCCTCTGAAGAACTCTAAATTTTTAACTAAATAAACCCCCTTATTAAAAGTGGATCCATCTCTGGTGTGTTGCATTACTAGTAACTTTGGCAGACTAAAACAACAGGTCATATGTTAACTCTACACTTAACTTTCTTAACTTTTTGAGGAACCACCAAACTCATTTACACAGGTATTGCCCCACTGTACATTGCCACCAACAATGCATACTCATACACTTTATCTTTCCACATCCTCTTCAACACTTGTAAGTTTCTGTTTTTTAAGTAGTAGCCATTCCAATGTGTGTAAAATGGTATCTCACGGTAGTTTTTTTTTTTATTCAACATAACAATATACAAACACAAACATTCTTACCATATGATCATTCCATTCTTGATGTATAATCAATGACTCACAATATCATCACATAATTGTATATTCATCATCATGATCATTTCTTAGAACATTTGCATCAATTCAGAAAAAGAAATAAAAAGAAAACAGAAAAAAATTCATGCATACCATACCCCTTACCCCTCCCTTTCATTGATCACTAGCATTTTAATCTACTAATTTTAACAAATGTTAAAATTTATTTTAACATTTGTTCCCCTTATTATTTATTTATTTTTAATCCATATGTTTATCTCATGGTAGTTTTGACTTGCATTTGCCTAATGGAAAACTATATCAAGCATCTTTTCATATGTTTTTTAACCATTTATAATCTTTGGAGAAATGCCTATTCAAGTGTTGTGCACATTTTAAAATTGCATTGTTTGAATATTTGTTTTTGTGTTGTAGGATTTCTATATATATTCTGGTTAATTAAATCCTTATTGAATATATGCTTTCCAAATATTTTCTTCCATTGTATACATCGATCTTTTACTTTCATGAAAAAAAGTCCTTTGATACACAAGAGTTTTAATTTTGATGAGGTCCCCTTTATTTTTTCTTTTGCTGCTAGCACTTTGGGTGTAAAGTCTAAGAAATTATTGCCTGACAAAAAGCCCTGAAAATTCTTCTCTATGTTTTTGTCTAGAAAATAGACAAAACAGCTTGAAACTGCTGTGTAGCCCAGAAAAGCCATGCTCTTTAATCCTCATTCAATATTGTTAGGCTGGATCTTTTTGTTTAAGTTGTTTCCATGGAGATGTGACCTACTCAATTGTAGGTGAGACCTGTTGATTAGGTGATTTCCACGGAGATGTGTCTCTATCTGTATTAGTTTGTTAAATGAGGCTGGAATGGAACATCTTTTATGAAAAGGGAATTTAATAAGTTATAAGTTTACAGTTTTAAGCCTATAAAAATGTCTAAACTAAGGCATCCAGAAAAAGATACCTTAATTCAAGGAAAGCCAATGGGTCTGGAATACCTCTGTCAGCTGGGAAGTCTCCTGGCAGGCATCTGCTGGTCCCTTGCTCCTGGGTCCCATTGTCTTCTGCCTCTGTTCCTCTAGGGGTTCCTCACTTGGCTTCTCCAGGGCTGTCTTTCATATCTTGGTTTCCTTTGGCTCTCTCCAAGTTCTGGCTTAACATCTCATGGCAACATTTGCCGGGGTCCAAGTATCTCCAAGCTTCTGTGTCTCTGTTCTCTGAAGCAACTGTTCTCCAAGCATCTATATCTGTTCTTTTTGTCAGCTCTGGCTCACTCCAAAATATTGTCTGTCTTAAAGAATTCCAGTAAACTAATCAAACCCCATCTGGGATAGGTGTAGTCACATCTCCATCTAATCAAATGTTACATCACAGTTGGGTGTGCCACATCTCCATGAAGATAATCTAATCAAAAGCTTCTACCTACAAAACTGAATCAGGATTAAAAGAAATAGCTGCCCCCACAAGATAGGATCAGGATTAAAACATGGCTTTTCTGGGGTATATAATAGCTTCAAACCAGCACAGCACCCATTCAAAGTGGAGTTGCTTACAGTGGTCTTTCAAGAGGGAACCATTTGGGAAAAGCTTTAGAGAAAAGCACAGAGCCAACAGAGCCCACACGGCCAGAGACCTTTGGAGATGAAGAAGGAAAACATCCCCAAGGAAACAAGAAGCTGAGAGAGAAAGCTAACAGATTTTGCCATATGCCTTCCCAAGTGACAGAGGTATTCCAGATGGCATCAGCCTTTCCTGAATGAAAGTAATCTCTTTGTTGGTGCCTTAATTTAGACATTTTCATGGTCTTAGAGCTATAAACTTGCAACTTCATAAATTTCCTTTTTAAAAGCTATTCCATTCTGGTATATTGCATTCCAGTGTCTTAGCAAATTAAGATAAGTATCAATTTTTTATTTTTTAAGTTTTTATCCATTTTGTTTCATTTTTTGTATATGGTAGGGGTCCATGTTCATTCTTTTTCATATGGAGATTCAGTTTTCTCAGCACCATTTGTGAAGAGATTATCCCCTTTGAGTGAACTTGATACCCTTTTCAAAAATCAGTTGGCCAGAGTTGTGAGGGTTTATTTCTGAACTTTCATTTGGAATTCATTTACTCTATATATTTGTCTTTATGCTATTTTGATTACTGTGACTTTGCAATGTGTTTTAAGATCAGGCGATGTGGCTCCTTCAACTTTGTTCTTTTTTTTTTTTTTTTCAAAATGGCTTTGGCTATTCAGGAGCACCTTACACTTCCATATACATTTGATGACTGGATTTTTCATTTCTGCCAAGAAGCTGTGGGGATTTTGATTGGGATTGTGTTGAATCTGTAAATCATTTGGGTAACATTGACTTCTTAACAATATTTAATCTTTCCAATCCATGAACATGGAATGCTCTCTCATTTATTTAGGACTTCTTGATTTCTTTAAGCAATGTTTTTCACTTTTCTGCACACATTCTTTTATCTCCTTTGTTAAATTTCTTCCTAGATATTTAAGCTTTTATTTGCTATTGTAAATAGAATTTTTCACCTGATTTATTCTACAGATTGTTCATTACTAACATATAGAAATACCACAGATTTTTGCCTTTTAATTTGTAACTACATTCCACTATGGTCAAATAGTGATTTCAATATTTTGAATTTATTAAGACTCGTTCTGTAACATAACATATGGGCTATCATGGAGAATTATTCCTGAGCACTAGGGAAGAATGTGTATTCTGCTGCTGATGGGTGAAATGTTCAATACATGTCTAATTGGTTTAGAGTATCATTCAATCTTTATTCTATTTTCCTTAGTGATCTTCCATGTAAATACCCTCTATTATTGAAAGGGCTTTATTGAAGTCTCCTTCCATTAAAAAAAAAATTAATATATATACATACACACAACCTAAAAAGCAATTTCATTCCCACATGTACAATCCATCCAACATGCATAATCAGTGACTTTCAGTATAATTACAGAGTTGTGCTTTCATTACCACAATCAATTTTAGAACATCATCATTGCTCCTGAAAGAAAAATCCTTTACCTCTTGTATCTCCCTATTATTTTCACTGGCATTCTTCATTTCTTTATTTTGCTTTGTTCCACTGTCTACTGTCCTTTCCTTTCAGTCTCAAGAACTCCTTTTACCATTACTTATATCTTAGGTCAAGTACCTCCCTCAAAGTTTGCTTATCTAGGAATGTCTTAGTCTTTCCCTCATATTTGAAAGAAAACCTTGCAGGTTATACAGTTTTGGGTTGGTAGTTGTTTTTTCTAGCACTTTAAATATTTCATCCCATTGTGTAGTTTCCTCCACTTCCATTGTTTCTGATAAAAATGAACACAATCTTATTGGGATTCTCATGTACACAACTCATTGCTTTTCTCTTGCAGTTTTCAGAACTCTCCTTGAAATTAGTCAGCTTGATTTCTATGTGCTTGGATGTGGTTCTCCTTGAGTTTATCCTGTTTGGGTTTCTTGAGCTTCTTGAAGGTACATATTCATGTCTTTCATTAAATTTGGGCTATTTGCTGCCATTATTTATTTGAATATTCTTTGTTCCCCTTTCTCTCTTTCTTCTCCTTCTGGACTTCCACAATGCATAAGTTGATATGCTTCATGATGTCCCACAGGTGTCTTAGACTCTGTCCACTTTTTTCTTCTCTCCTCGGCCAGAATCATTTCAATTGTCATGTCTTTGAATTTACTGATTCTTTCTCTGCTAGTTCCAACCCTCAATTGAAGCTATTACCAGACAAAGGCTGTGGATTCTTCTGCCCAACATGCCCAATAACCAATTCCTGAGACACCTGGTTTCAAAGAGAGAAAGAGTTTATTACTGTAGCAGGCAGCCTTCCCCTCTTTCTGGTTCAGCTGTGCTCTCTGTGGAAAATCTCCAAACCCCCTCTCCTGACCTTCAGGAATGGGTAAAACTGCAGGCAAGCGAGATAAGACACATTCCTGGGATAGAAACCCCCTCCCCTAGCCTTCAGGAACTGGTGAAGCTGCAAGTAGGCAAGATAAGACATTCTGGGGTGGGGACCCCTCCCTTAATGGTTCAGCTTTGGGCCATTCTCAACTTAAATCAGCCAATTGTTTACCTTCTCTTTAACATGTCAAAAAGTCTATAAAAGCTAAGGTTGCCTTTTGTTTGGGGCTCAGACTTTCAGGGGTTACTCACTGAGCCCTATGGCCATAGCACACAAAACCTGCTTCCCGAAACTACGGATCCTTAGTCTCAGCCTGTTCTAACTTCGCGGAACGTCCCTGGAGGCCTGCGGCCTCGTTCCAGGTTTTTGCGCTACATTACTACACATGTAGCAGAAGAACTGACAGCCTAATGGCCCAAAATCTTTCTCTCCAAGTTTAGAGAATTCAAGGGTTTTAAGGATTTTAGCAAAGGGAGATGAGGTCATTTCTGGTAGTTAATATAAAGTTAACATAAGTTGAAAGGAAGGGAGGCAGAGCTATTACTTATTATTTCAATAGGAGAATATAAGTGGAAAGGAGGGGAGCAAGAGCTATTACTTCAGTACTGAAGGTATAAACCAAAAGGAAGAAATAGTTAATGGCCAACTTCATTAGCATTAGGGCCTGTGCTCTACAAGAGAATGACCAGCTCTTACCATCACAAAGGCCCAGGATAAGGGCTTTTTACACTCATTTCAGATGTCAAGGCAGCTGGACTACAATTCAAAGATCTCAGGTATTTCCCTGTCTACACCAACATTTCAGAAAGCAGAAAGGAATTTTTATATAGCAATTTACTAATCAAAATCACTCTTTAAATCCTGATTTCTCAGTTTCAAAACCCTCTAGGAAATGTTTCATTTCAATTATTGGGAACTTTTTTTTTTTAATTCTTGTCCATTATGTCCCAAAGGCTGGTCGTCTTTGTTGATGGTTTCTGGATTTCTATCTTGTTCCTTTGGATTGGTCATAATTTTTCTTTCTTTGTTTCTCTTGTAACCTTTAGTTGTACACTGTACATTTTAATATTTTAAAGTGTTAACTCTGGAATTTAGTCCTTGAGCTATCCTTTCCTTAAGTTGTATGAAGCTAGTGATATGACAAATTTCCATGAGAACGAGGAGCTAACAAAATCAATCAAACCAAAGCAAAAAGCACTTTTTCAGAATCTGCAAATTGATTCTGCTTTGGTTGGTGATCTTCTCTAGAGCCATCCTATCAAGATCAAACTGAGGTGAATGGTAAGCATAGAGTTCTTTCTAACTTATCTAGGCCTGAGTGGAGAGTGGAGCCTCCTTCTTTTCCTGGGTTGAACTTCCTCTTAGCCTTAGGAATTTCCTCATATACAGTTTACAGGAGTTAAAATGCCTTCTATACAACCTTTGAAATAGACTTTCTCATCCTCCTGGGTGCTCAGCTGCAGTCCTTTGTCCAAGACCACTTCAGATTAATTGTTTCTTAAACTGATCTAGATGTCTGCAAGCTGCTTCTCTGTCTTCAGGACAAATTCTAGGAGGGTGAGTAGAAGATAAATTTCTTGGTTCAGTCTCTCAGGCTTTCCCCAGACAGACTGGGCACTGACATACTAGTATCCCAGTAAGCACACAGGGGTTACTCTGCCCCCTCTGCGACAGGGCCAGGGACCCACAGTGGAAGTGCAGTCTCACGCCACATGCTGCCACGGAAGGGGTGGGAAAGAAACTAGCAAGGACAGCAAGAGCCTGCCTTTCATTTTTCAGGCTGCCTTTACTTGATCCAGCGCTTGCCTAGTTACAGCAACCCTTTATCTGTCTTCTGCAGTTTTGAGGAAGATGGCTTTGCCGGTTTTGCCAGTTGCTCAAAGATTTTGTGAGGGTTAGCATCTTAGAATGGCTTCTGCTACCATCTTGGTCAACTCGGAGTCATTGTCCATGTTTCAGAAACTGTAAACAGCTAAGACAAGTGAACAAGAATAAAGGGAATATGTGGGGTCACTGAAAGGTTTTGGAGGTGAAAGAGAGAAAAGGCAAGCAAAGAAACCTTAGGGTGAGGAGGTTTATTCCCGCGCTCCCGGACGGAGCTCCCAGAACCCAAGGTAGGGGCTGGTGAGTCCGCGCCTGGGTCTTGATGCGCGTGGTTTTTAAGCAAGGGGGTCAGGTGATGTTTTGCAAGGGTCTTATGGCAATGGTTCATCGCCTTGTTCCTGGAACTGCTTCTGCTTGCGTACGGAAGGGGCAGCACATTTTGCACAGCTCGAATCACGGTGACCTTCCCTGTTCTCCCGACCTAACAGTCACTACTCTTAGTAGCCTTGGGGGCGACACCAGAAATGGGAAAGTACTGTTAAATTTATGAGTATTTTAAATCTGGAACAGGGGCAAAGGGAGGGAAGAGTGAGGAGGGAAATAAAATCTGGCTCTGATCTGTGGTTCTAAGTTTCAGAGACGTGACCTGCCAACCCAGCCGCAGTTAATCTTCCCTCATTAAACCTTTGTTTTAATTTCAGCTGGTTTATTGCAGCTGACTTCACCTCTCTCTTCCCTTCCAAGTTTGAGTTACCCCTTGCCAGGAAATTACTCTGTTTTAATCCCGTCTGAATACTGAAACAGGAAGATGCTAAGGTCTTCAGAGGAAGCAAATTGCTTCCTTAAACTAAAAAAAAAAAAAAAGTGGTTCTATTCTACTAGATTTTGGAAGAATTATTCTAGGGAAAGGGTTTTACAATTATGAAGGTCAGGTCTGGGGAGCCCTATCCACATAAAGAAAACAATCATGCAGAAAAACAGCTTTCTGTTTTCTTCTCAGTTAGGAATCTGTGCATTTATTTTTCTCTCCTAACATTCACTTCATGACCAGGTTTTATTTCCTAATTAGTTCTCAAAATCCTTGGCTCCAGCAAGCCTTCCATGCCTTCATTCAACAAACTTATTGCCCATCTATTCTAGGTAAAACAATGGGATAGTTACTTGGACCACAGCAGCAAACCAAACCCTAGAGGAGAACCCAGTGGGGCTTACGGTCCAGATGACCCCTCCCCTAATCAAAACAATCCAAAGCAACAAATAAGGCCAGCTCTCCGGAGTTCCCTCCATAGCTGCCCTCGCTTTTCCTTTCTGATTCTCAATACATTCTCTTCTCTCCACTTTACAAATGGAGATACTGAAATCTGGAACAATTATGTAACATGCACAAGGTTACAGAATTGGTGATTATCTAGAATTCTCTAAGAATTTTATTCATTCATCATCTAAAAAGTATTATCTACCATATGTCAGGCTTGTCCTTGGGATACAGTGGTGAGCCACAACAAAAAGGCCCCCTGCTATCATGGAACCTATATTGTAGTGAAGGAGACAAATAAAAAATAAGAATAATATCTGTTGGGGACAAGAGGCTAGCCTAAGATGGCGACTGGGCTAACATGGCCACCCTGGCTGATGCAACAGCACCTACTTAGTACAACAAGGTTCTTCACGGAAATAGGTTCCTGCCGGGACCTTCCCGCCGGCGCGAATTCCCCACCAATTATCTAACCAGTCCTCCCCGCCGGCGCGAACTCCCTCCTATCATAATGCCCTACATACCCTACTCCCTCCCCAAGCCGGTATATATACACCTGGCTTGGTTAATAAAATTTGCAGCTTGATCAGAATCCTGTCTTGCTGTCCTTCTTGCGTCTCTCTGTCCCATCGCCATTCTTCCCTCAGCAGGTGGCGGACCCCGTTGACTGTCCTGCGGGTCAGGACAAATATCAAATACTAATTATGATGTTAAAAACATTAGTTGGGGGCAGACCACGATGGCTCAGCCAGCAGAGTTCTCACCTGCCATGCTGGAGACCCAGGTTCGATTCCCGGTGCCTGCCCATGCAAAACAAAAATTAAAAAACAGTAGTTGGATGTCTATTTAAAACTAGGTGGTCACCCAGAGTGATTTGAACAGTGAAAAAAGAAATATTTGCAAAGTCCCCTTGGGGGAACGGTGATAAAGAGGGAAAAATTCAAGTTCCCATTTGGAGAATTCCTGATATTCTCACAAGCAGTGGGGACAACCAAATCAATAGGCCAAATCCTCAATCTTGGGGCTTGTTCCTAAGAAACTTGTCCCCACAAAGGAAAGGCTAAGCCTACTTAAAATTAGGCCTAAGAGTCACCCCCTCAGAGAACCTCTTTTGCGCTCAGATGTGGCCTCTCTCTCTCAGCCAACATGGCAAGCAAACTCACTGCCCTCACCCTCTCTAGGTGGGACATGACTCCCAGGAGTGTAAACCTCCCTAGCAATGAATGTGAACAGAAATCCTAGAATGAGCTGGGACTCAGCATTAAGGGATTGAAAAAACCTTCTTGACCGAAAGGGGGAAGAGAGAAATGAGACAAAATAAAGTGTCAGTGGCTGAGAGATTTCAAATAGAGTCGAGAGGTTTTCTGGGAGGTTACTCTAACACATTATATAGATATCCCATTTTTAGTTTAAGGTATATTAAAGAGGCTAGAGGGAAGTACCTGAGACTGTAGAGTTGTGTTCCAGTAGCCATGTTTCTTTAAGATGAATGTATAATAATATATTTTCGCAATGTGACTGTGTGATTGTGAAAACTTTGTCTCTGTTGCTCCTTTTACCTACGGTATGGACAGATGAGTAAAACACATGGATTAAAAATAAATAAATAATAGATAAATAATAGATATTAAAATAAATTGAGTAGATTGAAATACCAGTGATCAATGAAAGGGAGTGGTAAGAGGTGTAAGAAAAAAATAGGGGGAACAAAGGTTAAAATATATTGGTGTGACTGCTGAATCATTATATTGATATTTCTCTTGGTCTCCAGTGTCTTGGAGCAGCTAGAACTAAAAATAAAAAATCATGAAAGTTTACCCATACCAAACTTTAAAATCTGTTCTATAACTACTTGTTAAAATGTACTTGGAATTATTGCTTTTTTGTATAACTGTTATATTTCACAATAAAAACAAAACATTTAAAAAATACATACATGTAGGGCAGGCCATGGCTCAGCAGGCAGAGTTCTTGCCTGCCATGCCAGAGACCTGGGTTCAATTTCCTGTGCCTGCCCATGAAAAAAAAAATACATATAAACACACACATATATTTATATAATGGGTAGATGGAAATACTAGTGGTCAATGAGAAGGAGGAGTAAGGGCTATGGTGTATATGAGATTTTCTTTTTTCTTTTTCTGGAGTGATACCAATGTTTTAAGAATGACCGTGGTGATGAATATATAACTACGTGATGATATTGTGAGTCATTGATTATATATGAAGAATGGAATGTTCATATGTTAAGGAAAAAAACTATGTGGTCAGAGGAAGAGATTTTTTTATGTCTCCTTACTCTTTATAAATTTATCATGTGTTTTAGCTCTCTGTCCATTTCCCCAGAGTAATTGACAATAAAACTTTTAAAAGGTTCTGCCCAGTTTTCAGGAAAATGGGGAAGGGAAGAAACTGGGGCAAAGATTGTCCCCCTTGTGCAGCCAGATTTGGGATTTAAGGAGAGCATCTAAGAAAGAGTGGGTGAAGTCCCCTATCCTAGAATAAGTGAGGGCTTCCATCTGGAGGGAGAAAGCTAGTTGGAGGCCCACAGACTTGCTGCTAGGAGGAGGTCCCAGTGTGGGCTGACAAAGGGGCTCAGACTAGTCATGGAAAAGGTTTGAAGTCTAGTTCCCCAGACTGTTACAAACACCCTGCGATTCACTTAACCCAGCCATCCATGCTATCAAGTAGAAAAAGAAAATAGTGAGACCAAAGACGTGGAGAAAAAGTCTAAACTCTTCTAGGTTAATTTATAAATTTGATACAGTCCCTATTAAAAGATTACCATAGTATTTTGGATCAAACCAAACTGATTCTAAAGTTTATGTAGAAAAATAAACAGTAGTCAGAAAATTCTGGAAAAAAGTATAATGGGGTACTTAGGTCTACTAGACATTAAAACATTATAAAACTAGTACTTTTTTTTGATATTCACCTTTTTATTCATCAAAGAACTGCAAGTGAAAACAATGAACTGCATTACATTGCACCTGTCAGATTGTCAAAGATATAAAAGGCTGATAATGACCAGGGTTGGTGAAAATGTGGGGAAATTGGTAAGTCTGCACCCTGCAGAGAGAGTAAGAGGCTATAAACTTTAAGGGGCTTAATGTTAATCATATAGATGAACAGTTTAAATATGCATATCCTTAGACTGTTTAATCTCTTTCTGGGAATTTATCCTAAGGAAATAAAGGACAAGTGTGCAAAAATATTTTTATTTACAAAGATGTTCACTGTAGCATTGTTTCTGACAGCAAAGAAGATGAAAACAACCTAAAAGTTCTTCAAGAAGGAATTGATTGAATAAATTACTGTATATCCATGTAACATGTATTAGGCAGATCTGGAGAAGGAGCTATGTACTACACGGAAAGAGAAAAGGAATTATAATGTTATGTGTAAAAAGCAGGTTACTAAAAATTACATGTAGTACTACTCTAATGATATAAATAACTTTATATACATGTGTGTTACTTACATGCATTAACATTCTTGAAGTTTATACATCATATTTAAAGCAATACCCTTTTCCAGAGTTCAGGTGTTTGCTTTTTACCTCATATAATTCGGTATAGTATGACTTTTTATTACTAGCACATATTACTTTTGCAATAATAACAAATAAGATACTTTAACTTTGATAAAGAAAATACCAATAAGACTTAATATAAAGGTTTTCAAAGCCAATGTCCTTCCAGGTGGTTTGGCAAATACATTCATAAATATATTAATTGGGGGGAAACCTGTGCTTGTGAAGACTTGGTAGCTGCATGGAAAAAATGCTTAAAATGATTACTTTACAAGAAAATTGCAAGATATAAAATGAGATCAGCTGGATTAAAAAACATACATAAAGAAAAAATAACTAGAAAGAAATATCAAGAGTGGCTGTTTTTTGACATTGGTGGATGAATTCCAACAAATTATTTTTTCTCTCAATTTCAATATTTTTGCAGTTTTACACAATGAATATTTTGTGACCTGAAAAGTTTTTCTTTCTTTTTCTCTTTTCCCATTTCAAAAGCTTGGTAGTACATTTGTGTTAATTATCTGTTGCTTCTTTAACATATTACCCCCCAAGCATCTAACGGCTCTTAGTTTCTGTGGGTCAGCAGCTTCGCTGGATAGTTCTGGCTCAGGGTCTCTGCAAAGGCTGCAGTGAAGACAATGGCTCCGGTAGCATTACATGATGGCCTGACCAGGGCTGGAGGGTCTGATTCCAGGATGGAACACCAGAAAGTCTGGCCCTGTGGGCCTCTCCCCAGGGCTGCTCCAGTGTCCTCAGGACACAGCAGTTGGCTCCCCATGGATGAAAGATACAAAATAGAGAGTATGGCAGAAACCACAATGCCTTTATGTCCTCATCTCAGATCTCTCACTCCAGACCTTTTGCTACATTTTATTAGTTAGAACCAATATAGCTCACAATTAGGGTGTGTGTGCGTGTGTGTGTGTGGTGGTGTTTGGCCTCCTCCTTTTGAAAGGAGATGTATCAAAGAATTTGTGGACATATCTTAAAACCACAAATCTTTCGGATGATCTTCCTGGAGTCAAACTTCCCTCCTATGGGTCCACCCTCAACACATGGACACCCCTTCATCTTTCCGAAGCCCAGCTCTGGTCGTAGCATCCTTCTGCTCAGAGACATTCCCTGGCTGCCATCGCCCAGAAAACTCAACTAGGGTTCTAAGGCGCGCCCACCATTTTGCTTCCAGCTTCAGCTCAACACGTTCCTCAACTACACCCCATACTCACTGATCTTGGGGCCTTTGGGGCCTTTGGATCCCCCAAATGCTCAAGACTCCAACGCCATCACTTTCTCATCTCCCAGCCCTTGCATGTGCTATTTATTCTGCCTGCAATGTACTTCCCCCAGACCTCTGCATGAGCGGCTCCTCTTCATCACCGAGCCCCATCCCTAACACCCGCTCTGTTTTCATCACTGGTCTCCACCATCTTATTTTCCTCATAGCTGGCACAGCTCTCAGAAATTGTCTTAGTTTAGTTGTGTGT
This sequence comes from Tamandua tetradactyla, assembly GCF_023851605.1. NCBI lineage: Eukaryota > Metazoa > Chordata > Mammalia > Pilosa > Myrmecophagidae > Tamandua > Tamandua tetradactyla. Next base: position 117,712,652 of record NC_135335.1, read on the forward strand.
TTTTTCCTGTTGCTCCCAATTACTCCTTGAGAAAATGGGGCCTTGTCTCAGTCACTGCTGCAACCCCATAACTCCATGTTCAAGCTTTGTGTGTGGCATACAGTAGATGCTCAATAAATATTCGTTGAATTCCATGAACTCTCTTCCACTGAGGTGTCTTCGAAAGGACCATGCACTGAATAAATGCCTCAGGCCTGGAAGGCCGTCCAGCTCAAGGATCCTCCGCAAAGTGCCCCTGACCCCTTCACCTCGGACCTGGAACCCCGATTCCAATGCTGCTGTGCTTGCGTGGTGTCTCAGACCCGGGGAGTGGCCGTCACCTGTCTATCATTCTCGGGACTCTTGTGGTGCCTGCCGGCAGGTGTCACCGAATACACTAAAATCTCCAAGGTTGCCTGGGACAGGAACAAGTTTTCAGAGCCATATGGGAAATACATGCGGAGACCCCATCCTCCCTCAGACCCTAGCCTAAGAAAAAAGCTGAAACTAATACTTTTCCAAAAAATATGGTTCTGATGAATGAAGAGACAGACTAATGAAAATAAATTTAGAAACAGATTTAAGTATCTCTGGAAATTTGGTAGGTAACAACTCAAATGAAAGGAGAAAAGAAATGTTATTTAACAAAATGGGTAGCAATCTGGAGAAAGTTGGATCCCCACCCTTATACCTTACACTAAACTGTATTTCAGATGGGTCGAGGATTCACACATCAAAAATGACACTGCAAACATCTAGAAGAATTCATGAATTTTTTTAGTCTCACAGTAGGGAAGGTCCTTCTAAGGATGACTAGTAACCCAAAAAAGATTGATAAATTTGACTACATGAAAATAAAAAAATACCTTCATGGCAACTCGCCATATCCCTTTCACACAAAGCAAACAATAAAAAAAAGCAAAAGACAAATGACAAATTGGAGAAAGCATTAGTTAATCATTCGTAGTGCAAAGGACCAATTTCATTAATATATAAACAGTTCCTATAAATCAATAAAGATGAATAATACAATAGAAAAATGGCCAAAGGATTGGGACAGTTCACTGAAAAGGAATACAAGCAGCTCTTAAACATGAAAAGATGCTCAACTTCATATAAAATAAAATACAAAATAAGATAGTACCAAAATATCATTTTGTCACCCCACAGAGTGGTAGATTTGATAACCCACTGTTGGTCAGCATTTTGGGAAACAGTCACTTCCTTATATTACCAGTAGGAGTGTAAATTGGTGCAACTTCTGTAGAAGGAAATTTGGCAACGACTGAAAATTACAATGAACACACTCTTTGAGTGAGTACTCTCACTTCTAGTACTTTATCCTACTGATAAATCTGCATATATGCAACCTCTACTGTTGTGCTTGTTTGAAACTATTATGTACCCCAGAAAAGCCATGTTTTAATTCTGATCCAATCCTGTATGGCCAGACCTGTTGTTTAGGGTGGGAAACTTTGATTGGATTGTTTCCATGGAGATGTGAAATACCCAGTTGTGGGTGTGGCTTTTTTGGGTGGTGGTGGTGGGGGCACATGGTTCAGGAATCGAGCCCAGGGCTCCTGCATGGAAAGCAAACATTCTACCACCGGCCCACCTGAGGTGTGGCTTTTTTATTAGATAGAAATGTGACCCCACCCATTCAAGGTGGGTCTTGATTAGTTTATTAGAGTCCTTTAAAAGGGGAAACATTTTTAAGAAATCTTAGATGCAGACACTTTAAGAACAGTTGCTTTACAGCTGATAGAAATATGGATATTAAGAGTGCTTATAGAGCCAACAGAACCTACATGACACCCAGACATTTGGAAATGCAGAGCCCAGCTGACATTGCCACGTGCCTTCCCATGATCTGCTAAGCAAGCCAGAATCTGGAGAGAGCCAAGGGAAGCCGAGAGATGAAACACAGCCTGGAGAAGCCAAGTGAGGAATCCCCACAGGAAACAGAGGCGGAAAGCAATGGAGCCCAGGTACAAGGAACCAGCAGATGCCAGCCACGTGCCTTCCCAGCTGACAAAGATTTTGGATGGCATGAGCCTTTCTTGAGTGAAGGTAACTTCCTTTTGATATATTTTCATGGCCTTAGAACTGTAAACTTGCAACTTAATAAATTGCCTTCTAAAAGCCATTCTGTTTCTGGTATATTACACTCTAGCAGCTTCAGTAAACCAAAACAGCTATGTATTGCTCATTAAAGAAAAATACTGGAAACAATCTAAATGTCCATCCATAAACCTCCTCAGGTAGCATATCATACAGATATTAAGAGAAATAGGGGGCTGTTAGTTGCCTTTGGCTCAGCCAGTGTTGCCCCATCTCTCCTGGGCTTTCTGCCCTCCTGAGGGCTCACCTGGTGCTCCCGAGGGATCTGTAACAGACCTTTCAGGAGCTCACCAGTGCATGTTCCATTCCTGCACTGGGAGGTCTGGGCAGGTCCCACAGGCATGCCAGGGCACAGGGGTGCAGGGCTGCTCCCGGTCCTGAGGAGGCCTCCTGTTGGGGCCATGCCACCTGTGCAGCCAGTATGTCATGGCCAGCCCCTTGCAGGCCTTCCTGAAGAGCCACCCAGAGGCAAAAATGAGCATCTGACCATGTTGGGCCCTGTGGATTATGGTGCTGCTTCCACACTGAACTCAGATATTTCTCCTGTGGGACCAACACAGAGGTGCCTGTGGCTCTGTACACGCAGGAGGTCCTGGTTGCAAAAGTGGAAGAATTGAGACCCAGAGAACTGAAGACCATCCAGCTAGTGCAGACAGCCTAAAGCTCCCCTGTCCAAACGGAGGTCCGGAGCCCTCAGCAGTGCACAGACAGGGAGATGGGGACTAGGAAGTAAACCAACCACATTCCTTGAACACAGTACAACCATGCATGCTGCCCCCACCCCACAACCTGTGACCATCCCCACACCCCATGCATCTGAACCCCACCACTCACCTCCCACCAAGCACCTGACCCTGAAGCCCCCGTGAAACCCCACACCAAATCCATGTCCCACACATGTTGCCCCAGCCCAACCCACGTCTCCCATGCAAGTGCACATCTTCATCCCAAGACCCACTCTTCTGCACCCAGCCCCTCACCCTTAAATACCTCTCCCTCTCTCCCCGTTGCAGAAGCTCACCTGTATACCTGAGCCACACCCACCCTCAGCCTGTGCAGTTGTGCACTCCTGTTCCACACCCCCTGAGCTCGGCGCACACACACATCAACATCTGTCTCCCCCAGACCCATGCACACACATGCACACAAACACATCTTGTCCGCCTTAGCACCCACATATCCACACCTTGCCCCCTCAATCTCTATACCCCACCTCCCTGGCCCTGTACAGGTGCCCACACTTGCCCACCCAGCTCTGGACAAGCACTGACTGGCACATCTTGGCAGCACCCACCTCCAGCCCATGCAGGTGCACCCCCACCCTGCTGCCTCTAAGCACACCAGGGCCCCACCCCCCAGACCTGTGCATGAGTACAGCACATCCTGCCTGCCATGCACCCTTGTATCTGCGCATGAACCTCTTGAATCATAGAACCACACCTTCCTGCCCTGCTCACTTGCACACCCTTGCCCCACCCCCAGCATGTCCTTCTCCCACATATTGCAGGTGCTCATGTGTGTGTCTGTGCCTCACAGCTCCTGCCCTGCACAGGTAGGCACCACTGCTCCACCCCCACACACTTACACCACCACTCTAGGGCCCTGCTCACCCCACAACACCTGCACCTGATCCACACCCCACAGCCCCTATGACTGGCACCCCACTCCTGCACACAGTGCATCCTTCCTGGGCCCCTCCCCCTCTGCAAGTATGTACCCCTGCCCTACTCGCCATTTGCCCTGATCTTTGTGCCCCATATTCCATACCCTGACACCCTCATTCCATGCCCACTCACATCCTGCTGGGGCACCAGCACCTGTTCGTCTGCATGGCAGCTCCACCCACCTCCACCATGCCCTACCTCTAGGTCCCCCATGCCACACACTGCTCCTGTGCTCCAAGGCCTGCCTGAAGTGCACCCCCCAAAGCCCCCCACAGCCCCCACAGCCCCCACACCACACCTTTACAACCCTGCATCCCCAACCTGATCCTATTCCTGCACTGCAACTCATCACCACACTGTTTGCCCTTCTCTACGCCCCATATCCTTGCCCACACTTGTCTGTCAAATACAAAGCTTTAGATTATTGAAGGAAATCAACTCCCAAAGTAACCCTATCAAGATATTTACATGCTGTGAAGGCAACAGAAGATCACAAAGCATATGAAGATGCAGGCAGATATAGCCCAACCTAATGACCAAATTAAAAAACTGGAGGAGACACAGACTTTGGAACAATAATTCAAAGATGTTCATTTAACTCTACTAAATAAAATCAATGGGATGGCAAATGACATAAAGGAGATCAATAAGACACTAGAAGAGCATAAAGAAGAATTTGAATGAATTAATAATAAAAAAAATTGATATCACAGAGATTAAAGATGCTGTAGACCAAATAAAAATACACTAGAGACACACAAAAGTAGATTTGAAGAGGCAGAAAAGAAATAAGTGAATTAAAGGACAGGACAACTGATTTTGAACACAGAAAAGAGCAAAAGCACAAAAGATGAAAAATTTTGAATTGGATCTCAGGGAAATGATGGAACAAACAAAGCATACATATATAAGAATCATCAGTATCCCAGAAGGAGAAGAGAAGAGTAAAAGGTTAGAAAGATTAGTTTGAGCATATAATGGGGGAAAACTTCTCAACTCTTACAAAAGACATAAATATGCAAATCTAAGAAGCTCAACAAGCCCCAAATAGAATAGATCCAAATAGGCTTACTCCAAGACAGATATCAATCAGTCTGTCAAGTGTTGAAGAGAAGCAGAAAATCCTGAAAGTGGCAAGATAAATGATCTACTACATACAAGGGAAACCACATAAGACTGAGTTGGTACTATTCAACCAAGACCATGGAGGTGAGAAGGCAGGCGTATGATGTACTCAAGATTTGAAAGAGAAAGACTTCCAGCCAAGAATTCTAGACCCAGCCAAATTGTCCTTCAAAAGTGAGAGAGAGATTAAAATTTTCATAGACAAATGCTGAGACAGTTTATCAACAAAAGACCAGCACTATAAGAAATACTAAAGGGAGTTCTGTCAGCTGAGAAAAAAAAAAAGACAGGAGAGGGAGGTCTGGAGGAGGCTGCAGAATTGAAGAGTATAAGTAAGTGTAACTTGAAGGATAAAAAGAGAAAGAGGGAAAAGAATACATAGATCTGACAAATAAAATCCAAATATGAGATGGTAGATTCAAGAAATGCCTTTACAGTAATAACTTTGAATGTTAGTAGACTAAATTTACCAATTAAAAGATACAGATCAGCAGAAT